>NC_072002.2:90328718-90628718 GCF_028885655.2 Pongo abelii | reverse complement strand
AGAGAAAGAAAGTGACATGAGGGAGAAAAAATGAGGGAAGGGGTTTTAGACTTACCTGTTCCTCAGCTGCATTTGCTGGTCTCTGCGTCCAATTCCGGGAACTCAACCACCTCCATCAACATTACTCAGGTCTCTCTTCTTTTCCATTTACACCTGGGGTTTAAAGTCTCCACAGGGCCAGAGGTGCAGTTATTATGAATCAAAATAGTATCCCCAGTACAACGGGAATTGATTGTTTATCAACTATGGAAAAGCAAAGAATTCACAGTGATTTCAAGAGTAACTGCTAAAATCACAGTAACAGCTAAAATTGTGAGCTCATTTTGTCACCTGAAATTTCAATTGAGGTGTCTAACTTAGGGGCAGTGCTTTGTGTATCCTGAATGTTATCTTCCTGTAGGAAAAAAGTGATACCTCAATAGCTTCTATAGTTTTACAATTTGAGTAATTTGCAATTTTCAAAGAAAAATACATTTCCAGTCTGGTTGAAAGAAAATATAGTGAATGTTGGGTTAGAGGCAAGAATTGAATTTCCTCACTGCTAAGTTGGATAATTCTGTATTATCAGCCAATCCATTGAAGAAAACTAGAGTTAAATCTTTATCCGAAAGGTAAGCTCTCACATAGGAAGTTAATGACTAATAGTGTGGTATGGTTTGGCCATGTCCCCACTCAAATCTCATCTTGAATTCCCACATGTTTTAGGAGGGACCCAGTGGGAGGTAACTGAATCATGGGGACAGATCTTTACCGTGCTGTTCTCATGATAGTGAATAAGTCTCACAAGATCTGATGGTTCTAGAAGGAGAAGTTTCCCGGCATAAGCTTTTTTTTTTTTCTTTGCCTGCTGCCATCCATGTAAGATGTGACTTGCTTCTCCTTGCCTTCCACCATGATTGTGAGGCCTCTCCAGCTACATGGAACTGTAAGTCCATTAAACCTCTTTCTTTTGTAAATTGCCCAGCCTCAGGTATGTCTTTATTAGCAGCATGAAAACAGACTAATACATAGTGAAATTTATTTTATTAGTATTTCTTCAGGGTTTCTAGCATTGTGTGGCTATGATATGAGGAAAAAAGTATACGTATGTAGATATTTTTCTATGTGAATGCTTTTGCTTTCAAAATAGTAAAAGAAATTCCTTTGGAGGAGAAGTTGCATGCATGCATCTTCTTGCATAGATTGTCCTATCGTTCACTCAATCTGTAAACTCCAGTAAAGGCAACTCCAGCTCATTGTTCTGCTGAATGCAGTTGTCACAGAAGCCTAAAGAATATTTTTTCTTTGAAGGAGGAGCTATTTCATTCCCAAGTAACCAAATACACTTAAAGTATCTAATGGAAATAACTGGTGGATTTTCTCTCAAACCTTAAAATGCTCTCAATTAAAAAACATTTCCAGAGAGAGAGGAAAATTGCCAGTGCTGAGATTTATGTAGTAATTTTATTCATTTTGAAATGTGATAGATATTAGGTATTGTGGCAGATTGTGAGATAATATTCATCTCTCTTGTAAAACATATATTCCCATGGGTTATCTAGAAAGTATTAGACGTTTCGGCCAGAATAAAGTATCATCTATTTCCAGGAGACTTTCCCCATCAGGGCTCTTGAGGAGACCTTGAAAACAAATGTACGTATCCTCCTCCTGTCTTTGTGAAGCATTCGTGTGATAATTCTGGGACTGGCTCGGAACCCCCCACCCCATCACAGGGAGCAATGCACATTCCGTGGTGCTATTGGGGTACTAGGTGGAATGTCCCACAGCTCAGAATTAGGTTTTCAATTTCGTCCCTAAAAACAAAGAATTTTCAAAAATTCCCCTACATGGCCTGCTGGAATATCTAAATCTGTTTTTTCAGTGTGGGACTTGTACTATAAACAAAACTCTATTACATTTAGGAAAATAGAAAAATCCCAGACTTTGTTTCAAAGTAGTCAATTTGTGCATGAGTGGTCTATTTTTTTTTAAAGTGTGTATACTGGGAAAATTAGACTGTTCTCATATTTCCAAGGAGAGTCTAGGTTTTGCTTTATGGCTGGGCACATCTCAGAATGAATGACCCTCATGTCACTCCTCACCAGAGTCCTAGAAGAACCAGAGACAAGAGACAGGATTGGAGCAGCTGTTTGTCCTGCTGCAGGAAGGGAACACCTCCTGGACCCACCCACAGTGTCACCCTGAGGGTGCTGGTGCAGCCTCAGGAGGGCCACTGCCCTGTCTGCAGCCACAGTGCCTGGTGAGCAGCCCTTTCTCTAGGGCTGTCAAAGCCAGATCTGAGCCCACAGCCACAGCCAGGTACTTCTGAGAAAGTGAAGCATGCAAGACCATGTGGCAGATCCATAGTGCATTTCTGTGAACCACATTTTCAGCTAGTGCCAGAGGGTCTGCAGTCAGCAACGCTTCTCCAATAGCCCTTCTCTTTAAGTTTCAAGTAGAAAAGAACAAGGCAGTGCTGCAGTCCCAGCACTTTGGGAGGCCAAGGTGGGCGGATCACGAAGTCAGGAGTTCAAGACCAGCCTGGCCAACATGGTGAAACCCCATCTCTACTAAAAATACAAAAATTAGCCAGGTGTGGTGGCGCACTCCTGTAATCCCAACTACTCAGGATGCTGAGGCAGGAGAATTGCTTGAACCCAGGAGGTGGAGGTTGCAGTGAGCCAAGACAGTGCAGTTACACTCCAGCCTGGGCAAAAGAGTGAGTGAGGCTCTGTCAAAAAAAAAAAAAGAAAGAAAAAGAAGAAAAAAAAAGAGAAGAGCAAGACACAGGCACTCAGAATGCAAGCCCTGCCTGTGCCCACATCCACAAGCTGGTGTGGCCCTCAGTTTTCAGATCATAGGCCAATTCACGGGATATGTTTAGAACAATGCGTGGAGGTCATGATGACTCTTGCTTCAGCTGTCCACAGGGCACCACAGGCTTACACAGGCAGACATGGCCTCGGTCATAGTGCTAGACTGGAAACCCTCCTTCTTTGCTAACAGATCAACAATGAATCGTGACCTTAGAGATTAAGTGATCCTACCCTCTTATGGGTGTAGCAGTGGGCATATCACCGTAGCTTTGCTATAAAAAGTTTATTCTCTTCTGGGAAAATATATCCTTAAATCTCTTTTTCTGTATCATCTGGTCTTATTTCTTTACACACACACCCTGAAAATCATATATTTCCTTCATCCCAGGCACTTTTTGCAATAAAAACTGATATTTAACCTATCAGCAAGTCCTGTGGGCTTTACATTTAAAACACATTTTAAATCGATTTATGCAATCACTGTCGCCCACCATCTATCCACCTCATCTTCTTCAGTGATAGAACTTGGGAATTTTAGCTGGGTGCAAGAATATTTCATTTCCCAATCTTCCTTACAGCCCACCACGACCAATAGGATGTAATTAGACATAGTGTGTGAACTTCCAAAAAATGTCCTTAAAGGAAGGGAGCACGCATTTCTCCTTCTCTTCATACTTTGCTTCTAATTGGAATGCAAACCTGGTGGCTAGATCTAAAGCAGCCATCTTAGACAATAAGGTAAGCTTCAGAATGAAGGCAATGCATGGTGGGACAAGATAGAAAATCCTGGGTCTTTTGTACGGTGGAGCACCCTACCAGCTCTGGACTGCATACCTAGAATTCTGTGGGAGAAATGAACTTCCATCTCCTTTAAACCCTGCTTTTACTTGGGGTTTTGGGCCATGCGGCTGACCCTGATCCTAACTAATACGTTCCACGACTTCATCCAGGATCACCTGGTTGCCTTCATGTTTCATTTGGACACCTGGCTGTCTCCCTGCTTTCTTCCTACCAAAGCAGTCATAGGGGTCTTTACAAGCACAATCAGATCATGTTACTGCCCTGTTTCAAACCCTCTGATGGCTCCTCATTGTACTTAGAGTAAAATCCAAACACCCTGAGATGGTCTCCGCCGTCCCTGGCACCCCATATCCTACCCCCAAGCACCTCACATGTTGCACTCAGCCATGCTGGCTCCGCCCTCTTCCTCCCGGAAGCCTGGACTGTTCCTGCCTCAGGCCTTCGCACTTGCTGTTCCCTCTGCTGGGGGCACTCTCGCCCCACACCTTGGCGGCCAGTCCTTCTCACCCTGTGGATTTCAGTTTAAATACGCATCACCAACAGAGCCTTTCCCTGGCTGCCTGATGTAGTGTTTGCCTGTCCCCAGCCACTGGCCTTATTTCCATGTCAGAGCGTCAGTCTGTATCTGAGGGGAGGCCATGCTGCCTGAGCCTTTGTCTTCTTCTCACAGTGGAAGGTGGACTCAGTGGGAGGGGGAACCCTTTCATTCCTGCTTAGTTTTGTATTTTAAACACCTAAAAAGTGTGTGGCTCTTGGTAGGCATTTCATATAAACTTTTTTTAAGAAATGTAAGTTTTTTCTTCCACTTTATGAAAATTTTAAAGAAATTTCTCTTAAACCTTTGTTCTAAGATTTCACGCTGACACCACTCTTCCTCGCCCACCCCAAGACTCTTCCAGGGATTCATCCCTTTCTTCAATGACAATTTAAGTATCTCTGACTTGTCCTTAACACATTTGAATCCTGGTGTGTTTGTGGATCTATGCTCTCCTCCAGATGAGAGCTTTGAAGGGCAGGAATCTTGTCTTATTCGACTTGGCACTCTCAGGATCAGACACCACACCTGGCCATGCTTATTTTCACAAATGGATGGGTTCCATTTTTAAGGAACACCGAATTTTGCTTTGGATAATAGATAATCTGCAATCACTATCCAAGTTGTCTACTTCTGTAATCTCCACAGCATGGCTGGTAGAAGGAAGGACTAAATGAGAAATTTTCAACTTGCCCAGCTTCTCTGTGGTCTGGCTGGTTTTGCTTTGTACCACATTGAAGCTTCTATCTGGTCCACCAGCCTCCAGTGAAAACAACTCTGCCTGCTTTATTCCCAGGGTGATTTTTGTGAACCAAGGCTATAGTGGTGCCTTCTAGGAAGGGAGCCTTCTGGGAAGTGTGGCCTGGAAAAGACTGGAGGAACAGAAAAAGAGGAGAAGAAACACCAGGAGGTAGGAGAGCGGAAATGAAAATATAGTGACCACTGGTGCAACAGATTTGGTTGTCATCCTTGGTAGATCTGGGGAGGTGGAGCTAGGGGACCAAGCAGGTGGCAGCCACCACAGGGCTCATGGCTTTTGAATGGTGGACAGTAGAGAAATGGCTGCCCACTGGCGCCAGGTTTTCATCATCGGCACAGTTGAAATTTGGGGTTGGATACTTTCTTATGTTGGGGATGCTATCTCACACATTGTAAGATATATGGCAGCATCCCTGGCCTCTACCCTACAGATGCCAGCAGCACACCTGTCCCCAAAGACTTTTGACAATGGAAAATGCCTCCAGCTATTGCCAGATGTTCCCTGGGGGTAAAATGACTCCCTTCAATTCAAAGCTGCACCGGTGTGGATGGAAGAGGTTTTTCCCGGATGCTTCAAAAACATGTGGTGCATGTTCCTTGTGAACAAGATACTTCTAGTGGCTGTGGAGAGGCAATTTTTCTGATGAAGATACACTCAGGGTGGTCTCACAGGGTGTGGAAGCCATCCTATGGTACCATGAGTCCAGGGAGAGCCGGGAGGACAGAGGCTTGCACACCAACCAGGAAAGCAGCACTCCCTGGCTGGAGACATGTGGCTGGGCAGGTGCAGTGAGACAATGGCTTCAGCTCTGATGCCTTCCAGAAGGGCATCCATCACTTCCCAACTTCCCTCAGGCCCCACTCTTCGCTATTGCTCACCCCAACCCATTCCTCCTTTCTGTGACCTCTCAGGCCCTGGAAGGGATCTGAGTTTGTGGTCCTTGGAACAAAGCATCAACAGGTGCTGGTGACAGAAATTATGCCGACAGGCCAGAAGTCCTAGAATCTCTATTTAGGGCACCTTCTTAATATTTCAATGTGCATATGTAACTCATCACATATAATTTCATTGTAAGAATGTCTGGTCCATATCTCAGATTTTATGAAGATTATTACAAGAACTGTGTCCCAGGAACATCCCAGAACATTACTGGAGAAATCAGGAGCCTCTGCCCACTGGAGCTGCATAGTGCTGGGGTTGCTTGTCTGTTTTGCAAATCTCTGGAATGGGCAGCTCCACTACATCAAGGTCTGATCACAACTTCTACCCGCTCTAACTCTGAGACCTGGGCCCCTTGCTCACTGGAGGGCCAATCTCTCCATCACCCCCAATACCCCCCAAATCTCAGTCTTGCATTAAGCGAGTCTTCTTCTTTTCCCTGCCGGGCTCCTGGGGCTGTTGATGGGAATGCACACGGTGCAGCAGCTGCAGCATGCTTCCAGCGACGTCCTCATTAGGCTGCCAATTCTGGACCCCCAGAAAATGACCAGGCTGTCACATCTCTAAGAAAATGAGCAAATCAGCCCTGAATTCTGCCCCCAGCCCACCTGCCATTCCTCCGAATGCCTGTGTTTGCAACTCTTTTCTACCTCCCAGAGGAGGCTCCAGATTTCCCCAGTAATGCTCTGGGATGTTCCTGGGCACACAGTACTTATAATAATCTTCATAAAATCTGAGATATGGGCCAGACATTCTCACAATGAAATTGTATGTGAGGAGTTACATATGAAGGACCACCCCTTCTCCTATTCAAAGCCAATCCTCCACTGTGCCTGTGACACCCGCCCTTCATTTCCATCTTAGATGTTGCTCCATGAGGAAGTTCTTGAGTTCTTATATCTGATTTTTTTCCTCTCTATGGTCTGCTTTCTTAAAGCCTTTGAGCCTGAGGACATTTCACTCTTTTTAAAAAACCCTCCCTCCACCCTTGTCATCAGCCCCAGCTCCATCTCACCCCTTCTCATCATAAAGTCAGGGACTTGGACATCATTTCTTGTTTTCTGGCCTATCATATGGTCTGTCTTGGAGAATGTTCCATGTGCTGATGGGAAGAATGCATATTCTGCAGTTTGGGGGTAGAATGTTATGTAAATATCTGTTAAGTCTATTTGTTCCAGGGTATAATTTAAGTCCATTGTTTCTTTGTTGACTTTCTGTCTTGATGACCTCTGTAGTGCTGTCAGTGGAGTATTGAAGTCCCCCACTATTATTGTGTTGCCATCTATCTCGTTTCTTTGGTCTAGTTGTAATTGTTTTATGAATTTGGAAGCTTGGGAGTTAGGTGCATATATATTTAGGATTGTGATATTTTCTTGTTGGACTTATCCTTTCATCATTATATAACATCTCTCTTTGTCTTTTTTTTAACTGTTGTTGCTTTAAAGTCTGTTTTGTCTGATATAAGAATAGCTACTCCTGCTCACTTTTGGTTCCCATTTCCATGGAATTTTTTTGCTACCCCTTTATCTTAAGTTTATGTGAGTCTGTGTGTGTTAGGTGAGGCTCCTGAAGACAGCAGATACTTGGTTGGTGGATTCTTACCCATTCTGCCATTCTGTAGCTTATAAGTGGAGCATTTAGCCATTTACATTCAATATTACTATTGAGATGTGAGGTATTGTTCTATTCATCATGCTAGTTTTTGCCTAAATACCTCATTTTTTTCATTGTGTTATTGGTTTACAGGCCCTGTGAGATTTATGCTTTAAGGAGGTTCTATTTTGGTGTATTTTTAGGTTTTGTTTCAAGATTTAGAACTCCTTTTAGCAGTTCTTGTGGTGTAGACTTGGTAATGGTGAATTGTCTCAGCATTTGTTTCTCTGAAAAATACCTTATCTCTCCATCATTTATGAAGCTTAGTTTTGCTGGATTCAATATTCTTAGCTGACAATTATTTTGTTTAAGGAGGCTGAAGATAGGACCCCAATCTCTTTCTTACAACCCCTTCTGGCTTGTAAGGTTTCTGCTGAGAAATCAGCTGTTAATCTGATAGGTTTTCCTTTATAGGTTACTTGATACTTTTGTCTCACAGCTCTTAAGATTCCTTCCTTTGGACTTTAGATAACCTGATGACTATGTACCTAGGTGATGATATTTTGTGATGAATTTCCCAGAAGTTCTTTGAGCTTCTTGTAGCAAGGCCAGAGTTTTCCCCAATTATTCCCTCAAATAAGTTTTCCAAACTTTATATTTCCCTTCTTCTTCAGGAACACCAGTTATTCTTAAGTTTGGCCATTTAACATCATCCGAAATTTCTTGGAGACTTTGTTCATTTTTTTATGCTTTTTTCTTTGTCTGTGTCTGATTGAGTTAATTCAAAAGCTTTGTCTTTGAGCTCTGAAGTTCTTTCTTCTACTTGTTCTAGTCTATTGTTGAAACTTTCCACCGCATTTTGTATTTCTTCAGGTGTGTGTTTCATTTCCAGAAGTTGTTATTGTTTTTTCTTTGTGATATTTATTTCTCTGGAGGATTTTTCATCCATATTCTGTTTTTTTTAAATTTTGTTAGTTGGTTTTCGCCTTTCTTTGGTATCTCCTTGAGTAGCTTAATAATCAATCCTCTGAATTCTTTATCTGGCAATTCAGAGATTTCTTCTTGGTTTTGATCCATTGCTGGGAAGCTAGTGTGATCTTCTGAGGGTGTTATAGAACCCTGTTTTGTCATATTACCAGAATTACTTCTCTGGTTCCTTGTTGTTTGGGTAGACTATTTCTTAAAATTGTTCTTTAATTTATTTCTCATTGGACTGTGTTTTTTTGTTTTTGTTTTCTTTCTTTTTTCCCTCTCAAGGATCAGACTTTAATGTTTATTTTATCCTAATTTGATTATTGGTGATTGCAGAGGTAAAGACTCTGTATGAGATCCTTAGTTACAGAGTTTTTGTGCACTGGTTTTCCCTGTTGTGGTAGTTACATTCTTGGTGTGTGGGTGAGTTCACTGCCTCCAATGGAGTTGGAATGGCAGGGATCTCTTGAAACTTATCTCATTCTCTCATGGTGTATACTTTATCTATTTATTTAATTTTTTTCCTGGTGTTTTATTTACTGTATTGATGATTCAGGCTTCAGGCCAACCAAGGAGGTAACCCTGGGTAGGCACCCATTGTTGCTAAGGCAGGTGGGTAGACGTAATAGCCAGCAGTGGGCCAAGGCCCCAGCCTTTATGAGGGTGGCTGGAGAAGCACTCAACCAGATATGCTGAGGTTTTATCAGGGTGAAGAGTGAGACCTACCTCAGTTCCCCTCCCAGGTCAGCAGCAAAGCTATTCACCTAACAGCCTCGCTCCTGTCCTGGTGTTTTAGCTATTCAGATCAGATAGGCACCTCTTTTCATCTATAGGAATGTTGATGCTCCAAGTAGGGAGAAATTGTGACTCTGCCTCTTGTGCAGGCCTGAATCTGGAGTGTGGTCCTCCTGTGGGACTGCACTCAATTTGGACTGTTCCAGAAAGGCTGCCTATAGGTGCCTCCATGCTGCATTCCTGTGGGAGAAGCCCCAGCTATATCTTCAGAGGAGTACCAGAGGGGAACAAGGACCCTTCATGATCACAGAGGCTGCCTGTCTGTTGGGGTATAGGTGCAGACTTTCCCTAGAGCATCAAGCACTGCAATTTTGTCTCTGCTGTGAGAAACTACCCACCAGCAGAAAGATCTGGAACTCAAGTCCCGCTGTTCAGATTTTTTTGCCCTACAGATGTGATGCTTGATGAGGTGCTCTCCCCCTTCCCCTAGGGATGGGGGTTCCTGAGAGCCAGGCTGCAGTGGTTGTTATTGCTCTTCTGGATCTAGCCACCCAGCATGGCTACCAGGCTCCAAGCTGGTGCTGGGGAGTGTCTGCAAAGAGTCCTGTGATGTGGTCCATCTTCTGGTCTCCCAGCCATGGATACCAGCACCTGCTCTGATGGAGGTGGCAGAGGAGAGGCCCTGGTTGTAGATATGTTTTTGTGTGCTGGCTTTCTTAAATGCTGGTTATACGATTGGTGAAGTTGTCATGTGATCAGACTCAGGGCCCCTGGTTAGAATGTTGCAGGTGGTGGGATTAACTGTTGTTTTCTCCTTCCTTGGAGCAGGGTTACTCTGTCATGAGTTGCTGTAATGGCCTGAGGTGGTTGGCCTCTAGCCAGGAGGTGGCACTTGCAAGACAGCACCAACTGCAGTAATAGAAGGGGGATATAAGCTTACCCTAAGTTGGCCAGTGTGAGTATTCTGGTTATTCAGGCAATGGTTGGGGTCATAAAGCTCCCAAGAGTATTTTGTCTTTTGTGTTCAGCTACCAGGGCAGGTAGAGAAAAACCATCAGATGGGGGCAGGGTTAGGTGGGTCTGGGCTCAGAGTCTCCTTGGGAGGGAATTGTCACAGTCACTGTTGGGGATGTGAGGATGGTTCTCAGGCCAGTGGGGTTATGTTCCAGAGGGGAGCATAGCTACCTCTGCTTAGCAGTATTGTTCACCAGGGAAGTGAGGAAAGTCAGCATTGAAAGGCCTCTCCCACCTCCCACACAGTTGGCAAGGCCAGTCTCCCTCCCGCCGTGCCCATACTGAGTTTATCTCCAGGCAGCCTGTGTGTGTCAGGGGGTGTTAGCGGAGGGACATTTAGACCTTGCCCCAGGCCATAAGCTACTCCACTGAGCAAGTAAGCCCTCCCCGTCTGCCTACTATGTCGGCTGTGGCTCCTGCCCTTCTATCTCCTATCTGCAGCAGATCCCAATCACCCCCAGATTCTGCCACAAAAAGTTAATGTCCAGTCAAAATTATTGCAAAATTCAGTTGCAAGCTTCTTACAGCTGGTGACCCTTCCCCAATTCTGCTTGGTGCCTTTTCTGAAGGCCCCTGTGAGGTAGTCAGGGATGGCTTCCCTGGGCTCAAGCTGAGACTGGGAGCGCCTATAAGGCTCTGCCCACTGCTGCTGCTTCTACTTGTATATTTTGCATGGCTCTCTAAATCCATTTCACCTCCAGGTAAGGTTAAACCCTCCTCCCTTGATCTGGATTTTCAGATTCCCCAGTGGGGATGTGTGTTTGGAGGCAAGTTTTCCCCTCTCACAGTTTGGGTGGGGACTCACAGTTTTCCACCTGTCTCATGGAATTTGCAGCGGTATGCCACTTCTTTCAAAGGATCTGTGAATTCTCTCGGTTTTCTTGCTGTGGTTCTTGTGATGTGAATCTCCAAACACTGTTCTGTCCATCCAAATGGGAGCTGCAGTTTGTCTTGTCTCCTATCTGCCATCTTCTTATCATCCTTATTAGGTATTTCCCACCAGATATTCTTTGGACAGAGAAGTCTCAGATAGCTATCTGGTCACAGTGTAACTGCTTAAAGAGGGGCCTTGTATGGAGGCTTCCAGGCCACAGTTTATACAAGAAGAAGTTTTGTAATTAACTAGCTTAAACCTAGGTAGGAAAGATAACTCTCACTCATGCTTCTGGGGCCAGCAGCTCTGCCTTGAGCCCTCTACCCTGGCATCAGCCAGACAGTGGGCATTCTTTTCTGCCTGCTCTTGGGAGCTATTCCCACTCACTGCAGCTTTGCCTGCTGTGGGCAAGGTCTGTTAGTTTACGGTTACAGCTCAAACTGTTCCCGTGAGAGCCTGGCCTGTTCTGATTTCCCCTCTTATGGAATATGGGAAGCTCTACAAATTCAGGAGAAGAGGGACTCTTCTGATGGAAGACATTGTCTTGTAAGAACCCATATTAGTTTAGGCTTAAAGCATGAGACGTTCTCAGTAGAAATATTCTGAAGCCAAAATAAATAAAAAAGAAAAAGTGGAAAAGAGTCAAATAGGCAATTATTTGTAATAGAAAAAACTATTGATTTTCCTTTTTGATACATAGTCTAAATTATCCCTCCAGAAAAGTAGTAATGCATCTTTAAACAGATTTATTGGTTCTAGGAGGGGAAAATGTATTATTTAACTTCAATGCTATTGGATTTTTCTTTTATGTTAGATATAGAAATAGGACAGACAAACAGAGTGGGACGAGAAAATTCCTTCAAGAATCACAGTTGTCATGGATCCCAAGGTAAGAGACTCTGGCATTTCTGTCAAAGCAGTACAAGTTTGTAAATAAAAGATCATTTTTCTGGCTAAATAAATTATATTGCACAGTTATGACACGTACATTTTTCACAAGACCTAAAGTTCCTGTGGGTGGAATGAACAAACCACAGAGATCCCCCAGCATGACCTGTAGGCTCAGGTTCTTTCTTGTGAAGGAATTTTGCCCTCAGCAGAATCCTGTGACTTCTCTGATCCTGTAGCTCCGAGTCCCTTATCTGAGCTGGATTCTCCCCATGTATCTCACTCATTGGCTTCTGAGATCAGAATACACAAACTCCTGACACACAGGGACGTCTTCCAGTCGGCTACAAACAGGAGCGTGTGGTGGGTGGAAAGAGCCGGGGCCTGCTTTTCCCAGCTCCTCATCCTGGGCCTCCTTAGAAGGGACCTTGGATTCCGTGGGGCGTGGCACATATGGGGTCTCGCAGTCCATGAGCCTGGTCCTGCTTCTGTCTAGGCACCTGCTCTGTGGCCTTGAAAATCACCTCACCCAGGTGTTGTCATCTATCACTCAGGCAATCTCAGGCGACCTTGGTGAATCATCACAAGCAAAGCTGCTCAGAATGATTGGAAAACACTTTTCAAATAGAAAAGTGCCCTAAAAGCCATGGATGAAAATGTCAAGCCACCACTACCAGCCAAGCCCCTCATCACATTTATTCTTTACAGTTCAGCAGTTTATGAGGGTTTTGTGTTTGTTTCAATAACTGGGCTCTCTCAATTACCTAGGGATGTATTCACTGGGATTCCATATAGAATAGCCCATAAAACTAGTGGTCAGAAACCATCAGGCCCTCATGATAACAAAGGAAGCTCCTGGGCTGCCCTCCTCTCTGCTCCCTCAACCACACTTCTCCCTACAGCTGCCTGGGCGTTTTCATTCCCATGCCTGCAGGTGATGCAGATTCTGGCACAGAAAGGGAAGCACCAACCCTGTTCTCTCCATTCCACATGGCAGTTCTTTCCTCTCTCAGGGATGACTGCAGTCTTCTGGCCAGGCCTGGGGTTTTCTACTTCTAGCCTGGGAACTAGGAGTAATAAGCACGACAGAGCAATCTGCACTTGCGTCAAAGAGCTGCATTCCGTTCCAGTGGCTTTGGACTAGAAAATCTCCTTCCCTGTTCAATCAACAAGATGAGGCAAGAGTTGTCCTGGTCATCCAAAAACATAGGGCATAAAGGGTCTTCCCTTGTTGTCATCTGCTGTCATCTGGTACACTTTCCTCTCAACCTCCCTTCCCGTAAGTACACATGCATACCTGGACCTCATCCCTTCTACCCGCAGAACTCAACAGTCGTCTATTTGAGGACGAGCGGCAGGTCATATTCTATATGCCCACATATGCATCTGGGGAGACTGGCTGGCTGCAAGGCTTTGTAACCACCTTCCAGGCAGATGACGAGATGGAACCTTCTCGACATACACCTCAGTTAAAAGTCAAGTCAATAAAAGCCTGGCTGCATGAAAGAGGACGATGCATAAAGACTGGCTGTATACCTTTGTTTGATCTAAGTAAGAAATGTGTGCATTCAATGAGGCCACTGAGTTTATGATCAAACCTCCTGGTAAAGAATAGAGCACAGAGAAACCCATATTCTTACCGTGTGACAAATGAGACCGCGAACGTGGACCCTTCTTTAAAACTCCAGCTAATTCAGGTTGCAGAATGAAGTGTGCCATGTCATAATTAATCCCTCATGTATTGCAAGCAATTTAATGTCAAAATAATCAACAGGAGCGTTTTTTACCCTTTTGTGAGTACGTAATAAATACTGTCATTTAGCTGCAGCAAACATCAGGTTTCTTTCCTGGTCTTTGAATAACACTCCTCGTGAGGTAAACACCAGACCTCCTTCTCCATCTCCCCCCACCCCCAAGCCCTACAAACCACACATATAGACACTCTTTAGGAAAATAAATCATGAATGTCAAAAGAAAAGTAGTGTGATAATTTCTCGTTGGTACTTGGCATCGTGATTATTCTAACTTAGAGTCTAAACACCAGCTAGGGGCAAATAGCATAGCAGAAGGAAGGAATCCGAGTGGAAAGGGTGCCCTCACACTGTTTGTCATTTATTTTTTTCTCATGGATTACCGTCAGTGACGTGACATTTATTTTTCCAAGGCTGAGTCCTCGCTATTAAATGATCAATGAATTCCTTTGGTTAAACCTGGCTCACTTTTTAAATAAACCGTGTCAGAAGTGGAATGGCCTAGTGCTGCCTTCTTTCTCTGTAGCAGGACAGGTGTGGAGGGGCCTGGGTATCTGGCTGCTTCTTCAGGCCACACTTCCTCCCCAGAGGTAGCATTTCACAGCCTTTATTGCATCCTCTACTTCCAGGGGACTAGTGTTCCTTTTGCTTTAGATAGAAGCTCTCCTGTTAAATTAACATAGTGATCAAAAAGAGAGCCTGGGAGCAAGCTTCGTGTGGATAATTAATCTCCAGTTGCTTTTGTTGAGAAATAACTGAGCTAAAATCTAGGCTTTGAGGTGACACTTCACAACAGGTGGGAAGGCCAAAGCAGGACTCTTCTGCTTTAACAGATCTGTGTGAAAATGATTGTCAAATATTGAAGCGGAAGACAAGATCCCAAGAGGAGCTTCTTCTTGGTGATTAGTTTTTAAAGATTATGGACCAGACTTTCCCATGAAATCACATTATGTGTTACCCTTTGGCATCTGTTCAGCCATTGTTGTAAAAGAACACAGTTCCCTTCTTTAGGTATTTACACATGTTTTGTGGATCTGCAAGAAGCTCACCACTACTTATGTTTCACAGTAATTACAGTTTTCTTTACACCATTATCAGTTCTTAATTAACTCACATAAAGTATCTACTTTGCCAAAAGCTTTGGATAGACGTTCCTGTGACACGGAAAAAAATAAAACACAATTCAATCCTGCAGGCACACACACACACATACACACACACATAGGCATGCACACACACAGAGGCATTCACACACAGACACACACACATGTGCACACACACGTTATTCAACAATTACAATAACATTCAATAACCTTCTGGATGTCAGTGCCTCAGAGACCAGGACTGTTTCTCATTTCTCCTTGAATTCACAGTTCCTGGAACAATGCTTTGCACATTGTGGGTAATCAGCCACTGTCCAGGCATGATAACGCTCACCCGGACAGGAAGGGAGGACTTTTAGGCACAGATGAGGCAGCAGGTCACCTACAGAACACATGAGCAGTATTGGGGAACTTAAGAAGGCAGTACAATCGTTTTGCTCTCCCGGATCTTACCACACCTCTAAGGATGCTGGAATGCAGTCGAAAGGCACATGACATCTTTGAGTGGCAGCACATAAAACTGTTGCCAATCAAAATACTTTTGGAATTACCTTACTCGATTCAATAGCCAACACTCAATTGCATCCCAAGTGGACGGCACAGGTACAATGAGTAGGGAGAGTGGCCTGTGTGAAGAGTTCCAGATCAACGGGACCAGGACCCTGGGGACTTCCCAAGACTCCGGAAGTGGGGCAGGCTCTGCCCACAGGCAGAGGGGCAACAAAGACAAACCTTGCCAACCCAACAGCTCCCCATGAGCTGACTCTATTGGCAGTATATCTTTATTACTGGGAAGAATACCTCATCCATACAATTCTCTAGTTCCCTATAAAGTGGCTTCAGATGTTCAGAGGCAAAAACACAGCTCAAAAAGGTTTGCAGAAGCAGCATTTAAAACCGCCAAATCAATCTCCCCTCGTAGACTTTTCTTTTAAAATAAACTTATCTCTGAAAACTGCCTCCCGAAGCTTTAGCTTTAACAGTAGAGCTTCACTGTTTTATGAGCTAGTGGTAAAATCCTAAAGCCAGCAGCTCCTCTAGGAGATACTAACACACCATTTACAGAAGTACTGCCATGAAAATACTACGTGCCAATGAAGTCACTATAAATTCACAGGCACTCACATGCACACACAATACATCGTATGTGTACCAAAAAAACCCTTTTTCTACACTGTTTCTTTCTTTAAGATGACATATAACAGCACAGACAAAACCCTCTCTGCCTCCCTTCTCACTATTCTTAGCTAATCCATGCCGGACAGAAACCATCAAAAAGCAAAGGTGGCAGGTGCCTGAATGTTTCACTTTGGCACTACTGGCCTGTCTGCACGATAACAGTAGATGCAAGAATATTTCACCAGTGTCATTGCTTAACAATGTAATATGACAGCATCCATGAAACTGATTAGCATAAATCAACATAATACCCACTTTGCAGCATTAGTATTGAAAACTTTCATCTTGAAATAGTAAGAGGAAAAAGACAATGCATGATGAATTGGAATGATTTTGCTGGAATGCTACCAGATGACGATGTAAGGGTACAGGAGAACAGAGCCACATGCTAACATGCATATGTCAGCATAATCATCCCAAGCAGCTTTATTTTCATTCTACAAGCTTCACACAAGTATATGCATAGTGTCTTAAATATGGCTAAGAGAAACGAGCTAAAATTATCTTCACAATTCAAAACAGGTCAATGATGGGGTAATACAATGTAAAAGTTTCATGATTTGCCAAATGTACCATTTTGAGAGTCTTAAATGTAATTCCCTGAGGTTTAAACTACAGATAATTGCACCTCACAGGGCCATCACCTAAAATAAAGAAGAAAGCAGAACTGTGTCACTGAATGACATTTTCAATAGTTGATAGATGGGTTCCACTTTTCAGGGTGATAAAGCGAAGGTCATGTGCTCTTCCAACAGCAGTAAACACATTCTCCTTCCTTTCTCTCTTTTCACTCAAACCTTCAGCTTTTTAAAAAATTCATCCAAGTGTTTTCTGTGAAATCATTTTTATTTTACTCAACTGAGGAAACCAAAGGACTTGAACATTAGTCAGAGTGGTTTTCTTGAACATTCCAGAAAATGGAACTGAACTTGGAGCAGTGGCTTGGGCACATCCTTGGGATTTGCTTAATATTAAGGTATCTTGTGATGACACTGTTGACTCTTTTCATGCATCCATTCAAATTGACACATTGTGATCATACATGTGAATTAGGGTACAGTTGGGGGTTTTGATACATATATGTTGTATAACGACCCAGTTAGGGTAGTTAATATATCCATCACCTCACGTGTTTATCATTTCTTTGTGGCTAGAGCATTCACAAGCCTCTCTTCTAGCTATTTTGTAACATACGATACCTGATTGTTCACCATTGTCACCCTACTGTGCAATAGAACATCAGAACTTGTTCCTCTTATCGAACTGTAACTTTGTAGCCATTGACCAACCTTTCCCCATCCTTCCCTCCTCCCTTCCTTCCCCATACTCTGATAACCACTGTACTACTGTTTCTATTATATCAGCTTTTTTTAAGATTCCACATATGGGTGAGATCATGTGGTATTTATCTTTCTGTGTCTGGCTTATTTCACTTAACATGATTAAAAAAAATGGGCAAAAGACCTAAATAGACATTTCTCAAAAGAAGACACACAAATGGCCAACAAGTATATCAAAAAATGCTCAACGTCATTAGTCACCAGAAGCATGCAAATCAAAACCACAATGAGATATCACCTCACTCCAGTTACGATTGCTGTTATCAAAAAGACAAAAGAAAACAAACGTTGGTGAAGCTGTAGAAATAAAGAGAACCTTTACAGTGTTGGTTGAAACATAAATTAGTGCAGCCATTATGGAAAACAGTATGGAGGTTCCTCAAAAAATTAAAAATAGAACTACCATATGATCCAGCAATCTCACTGCTGTGTATAAAGCCAAAGGAAATGAAATCAGTATGTTGAAGAGATATCTGTACTCCCATGTTACTGCAGCGCTATTTACAATAACCAGAATATGGAATCCACCTAAATGCCCAACAGATGAATGGATAAAGAAGATATGGTGTATACACACAATGGAATACTACTCAGCCTTATCAAAGAAAGGAAATCCTGACATTTGCAACAATATGGATGAACCTCAAGGACCCTATTTACTCTTAACGTAGCTAGAGAATGCCAGGATTTAGCTATTGAAAGTAAACCTTAATGGAAGGTGACATATGATGTGGCTCCTGGGGTTACAAAGAGACAGCCACATGTTTACATGCAGTTTCCCTTGCTGGGAGCATGTGAACAAATAATAAAGGCAAGGGTTTACTTCTGGAGCAACAGTTATGGTACCTTTATCCATGCAGCTTCCCCTCTCCACCATCTATCTGTCTTCGCTACTCCCAGCACCTTGAGCACTGAGAAGGGAAAGATAGTACTGGTACTTTTCCACTGCAACCTCGGTAATAATAAAAGCATTGCTGTATATTGAGGCCTTCTGCATCCCAGGCATTATATTCAGTACTCTTACACATAATCTTTAACTCTTAAAATAAAATAACCCTTTGACATAGGTGTAAGCCCATCTTACAGATGAGAGAAAAAATGTGGCTTACAGAATGCAGGAAGCTGTTTCCTGTTCCCACAGCACAGAAGCTAGCATTTGGACACAAAAATGACCTGCATAATTAGGCACTAAGCTGCATTGCCTTCCCTGTCCAGTGGACTTCTGTGGCTGTTTAGCAGCAGTAGGAACTAGGCTAAGAGGTGTAGTCCAATTAATAACTAATTATTGAACGGCAGCTATTTGCTCAATTCTAAAAAGAAAATAAGAAGACGATTAAACATTGTTTGCCTTTTTTCTACCTGCTTTTACAATCTTAGCTTCTTAAAGAGCCACCTTTGATCAACAGCAAAAATAAATACGTACCCAATGCCTTATTCTTTCTCTACTTTGCAATACATCAATGACCAGTTATTTTGGTAGTACATTGATTAAATTTAGCAAAAAGAAATAAAAGTATACAAATAGTTTACATATTTTAATTGCATTGCCATTTTTTATTTAACATAGGCTTATGTCTAAACTATCTCAGAGAATTAAAAATCTGGCAATTCTGAAAGACAATTGGCCATGAAAAAAAAAAAGGTCTCAGATCCCATTAGTGCTCTTGCATATATGAGGAGAGAGAAGGACTGTTGTAAATATGCAGTCGTTTTAACTTAAGTGGATCCTTATAGCTTTGACTTTCTGATCCCTGGTTTCAGTCCATGCTTTCTTTCAAGTCATCCATCAGTAAGAATTTTGGGTTGTCTTGCAGTACAGCAGATATCTCTTCTCTGTACTTAAATAATGTTTTAAGTAGCCTAATGTAACCTCATCAACAATGTGTTTACATTTCCACCACTGAGCTTTCTCGTCTTCTTGCTAGGTCTCTGTTGTAACAGCAGATCTAGTCAAATCGCCTTTCTGAGTCATAGGAATTGCTATGTAACACACACAGAAACTGGGATTTATTGTCAAGAGTCGAAATAATCCAGTGGATTTGGATAGGTTCTGGTTCAGATGTTGGTGTGCAAACATACTGGCATGATTTTCTTAACAACTATGTGTAAAAGCAGATCACATAGAATCCAAAAGCTGGAGTTAAAATTAATTGTTATAAATAATTAGGGTAACATTTTAATCATCCAAAAAGTTTATTATGCCCAATTTTAGGATTTGCAAAAGTTGTGATGACAGGATTGATAATTTACGGGTTATTGGCTATTATGCAAGGATAATGAAAATAAATGCATTGATTTGAGACTATGTATGCCAGCTTTATGCATATAAATAGACTTTAAAATCCTATTGTGTTTTATGGCTCCACATAAATAACAAAACAACCTCATGACTTGGAAACAGAGCATGTGCATCTTAAACACTCCAATAAGATGGTTTGGTTTCTTCATTTAAACTCTCATTATTAATGCCTACCTATGCATGGATATATTCCTGCTTGGGAAGATCCAGAAGAAAGTAAAATCAGTGTTTCTGAAACATTGATGAGCTCATGAATCACCCAAAAGCAACCCTGTTAAAACACATATTCTGTTTCCACAGAGAAAGGAAGGGCCTAACAGTCTCTATTTTTAACAAGCTCCTGGATGCTGCTGCTGCTGCTGCTGCTGCTGCTGCTTGTCCAAGGCCCACTCTTTGAGTAGCAAAGCACTGGACTCCTCAGTGCTCCCAAAATCTCAATGGTAACTACATCCTTGATGTAATGATTTAGATATAGAAGAAAAAAGTTATGACTGCTATCATAAAGAATACAATACCTGGAGACATCTGCAAAATATATTTTTAGAAGCATAACTTACAGAAATATTATAAGCAGCTTTTGCAATTGCACAATTTAGTGGTGTTATTTGGTTCTAGGACCTCAATTGTGTGAAGTTCCTTATTCATCTCTTCACCTCCCTCAAGAAGTGACACTCTATAACTAGATGAAAAGACACATGTAAGCAAAGCTATGTTTATTCACGTAGCAAAATTAACAAACAATGTTTGTCACTGAAAGCCAAGTAGAATCTTACACAACATTCAGAAAGGTTTACATCGTCTCCCTTCTCCTTCTCCTCCTCCTTCATCTTCACTTCTCTTCCTCCTCCTCTTTCTTCTCCTTCATCCTCTCCTCCTCCTCCACCTCCTCCTCTTCATCCTCTTCATCCTCTTCATCCTGCTCTTGTTTCTTCATCATCTTTTTCTCCTCTTCCTCTTACTGCTTTTATCAGCAAGGACGTATTAATATTTTGGATTTAAAACCTCTTGTCAGTACTTTTTCTGGAGATACCAGTGTGTAAATTACCAATTGTAATTTGCAGCTGACTGTACTGGTATGAGTACTTGAGTGGCTCAGAAGCTCACAGCCCCTGGATAGGAGCACAAAGGGAGCCCCCTGGATCTTCTTATAAAAAACTGGGTCACCCGTCATCAATTCATGAAGCTCCCCAGCAGAAAAATATGGAATCTATAAACTGGTCAGAACTGTAAATCTATCGATTAGAAGGTCATTAGTGAGAATAAAGACATGTGACATTTATGAAATGTTATGCAAGCATTGCCTCATTTAACTGTAAGTCTTTATCCCACTTTTTGTTTCAAAATGATTTGCACTGGATTTTTCATAAAAAGTGTAAATGCTAACTTTTTTTTTATATTCCCCCAAGTAGAAACAAACTTAACATTAAGGCTATGTTTTTAGGAATCTGTTACCCAAGGTCAGGCAAATAATGTGATTAAAAATGTGTTCACTGGTCTTATTAATTCAAACCTCAGGCCAATATTTTGTGAATTTCTGCAGCCGCAAACACTCGAATATGGCATTGCACACCTTCTTTTTTGGGTGACAACAACTCTAGTTAGAAAGCCACTTCTAAAGGAAGACACTGCACCAAGCAATTTTAAATTTAAGCAAATTTAAGTTTTAAATTCAATTTTAAAGTAGCAATTACTTTATCAGTCCCAAACTTCCAAAACCACTAAAGGAATTACATGAGTTCAATATTGGCAATACCACATTTTACCCACAAAACACACTCACACACTCATAAATGAATTGAAAATAGAATATAATTTAATATTGACCTTATATGAATGAATATAGAAATAAAATTTGCTTAATATTTGAAAGACCTAGAAAAGTGAATAAAGTCACACTCTCCTTTCTTAATCTCAGTTTCACAAAATATATTTCATTTATAATCTTAAATTTTTCCTAGCTCATTGGTAAAGCTTTGTTTCTTTAATATTCTCAAGTATGTTTATTTCATAAAGCTTTTCTTTCTAAAAGTCTTCTCTTTTCCTCTGAAAATGCATGAATGCTAGGAAGTTCCAGTTTTCTCTTAGTATTGACTTTTACATTGATGAATATGCCTTTCTTTCTTTTTTTATTTGTATAGAAATCACATAATACTGTTTTCCTTTATTTTTGATTAAACTATTACATTTGATGTTCCAGGAATAAAGTAGCTCGCACAAACCAAAGTAAAGATAAAACTTTGAATTTGAAAGCTAGCCAGACGGACCACCTGAGCAATATAAAAAAGCTCTAAATCAGTAGTACCGTAAATCAGTCACACCATTCAAATTCACATTGTAATGAAATCTATTTTTGAGACAACTTACAATGATTCAATCTTCACTATGTATTCAGTGAGGCGGGAGGGGGAACCTGAGTGAAGTTATTTATATCTTACTAATTCCTTTATAACTTATCAATTCAGACAACTTGTCATGTATAAACAATCTCTGCTCTATTATCTAAACTTGGCAAATTTTTCTGTGGATTCAGACACTGAGTCAGGTGGACTGATGGCTTTTTTAGTCCCTTTAATCCCCAGACTCTGCTTTGATTAGAAAGATGCTTTAAGTGGGTAGCAGCCTAAATGAGTCAAATGCAATGTCCAGAGTGGTTCTCATTCCCAGAGAGCTCTTCCTGCTTGGAGAAACCAGAAAACCGCAGGACATTGTTAGAAGATCTTTCTGTTACAGTTGTAGTACAAAACTAAACCTATCGTTGCTTTTCTTCTTATTAAAGATTAGGTATGGGGTCCTTTTTATAAATTCAGATCCTACAAAACAATTCCATTATCCTTCATCCAAGGGCTATCTAGTCAAGATTATTGTACCTAAATGCACTCTCAAATATGTGGAGGGGCATTTCTTCCTTGGAGACAGAGAAACACCAGTTTGGGAGGGAGACCCTCCTGGATGCAGGAATATGACCCAGATGACTTTTGAAAACAGCTCCTGGATCTATTTCTTTAACCCAGGTTGTCTTTTATACTTTATATTTATTATATATAAAGTTTTCTTAGCAGGACAAAGGCTTAATGCAACGGTGTGTGACCATCTTCTCGGGTTTCTAACAAACTGGATCTACACTATGCTGTTCTGTTCTATCAGTGATATGAAGAAAAGAAATGTTTGGTTTTTAATTATGTACATGTAATAGCAGGTCCCGGAAGTTATATTTTAAGCTCCCTCAGCTTTGTTTCAAGGTCTGAGTGTAATAATTCCTATGCAAATCATTCTGTGGCAGAGTTCACTGTCACACTGATGCTGGAAAAAAGAAACTTTTATACAGTAGTTGAAAGGGAGAGGAGAAATTCTGGGAGTATACATGATGATCAGGAAACCAAACCAAGACAATTCCTTCTAGCACCCTGAATTTTTAATGCGAAATTACATAAAACAGACTCACTGTGTAAGGGTAGATGTGACTAATGTCAGATAAGAAACACACAGCATGAACCAAATCCTTAGACTCACAGAAAACACTAATGGAGACCCATTGCTCAGAGACTAAGCTAGCCAGGGACTGCTTTACACTAGGCCAGCCATCCTATCAAGGGGAGGTGGGTTTTTCATTTCTACCATACCTTTTTAGAAGCAAAACAGCTGTTTATGGAAAGATATAGGTGAGTATTTTATTAGGCAAAACCACATGTACACTGGTCATTAAAAATATAAATACGTGGAACGCCTTAGGGTGCTGTGAGGGTTAGAGATGTCGCTCATTCATCTCCTATTGCTATTAGTCCAGGGTTAAAGTTGTAGCAATGACTCCAGAAGTGTCAAAACAAACGTACATTTCAACGGTACATCAGGTGGGAGGTGGGGCGTCCAAGGGGTGGAGAGGAAAGGAGAGCTGGGAGGAGGGAGAGGTTCAGCCTTTCCATGCCTGCTTTCTGCCCCTGGAAGCCTCTCTGCCGAATTCCCTCCTGTAACCGTGGTTGAAAGGAGCTGAAGTCATCTGGTATACCATCTTCCTGCTTCTTAGACTGTAAATCACCTGTAAAATTGTGGCTTTCGCGGTACCTAGCACCACTTCTCGAGTGTGGCTCCTCAGCTATCTAATCAATTCCCCATTAGTGGCATCTACATTTTCTGAAAACACTTTAAGTTTCCTGGAAACTATTACCAAATATTTTTACCGAATTACCAAAGTTAAGAATATTCATACTACGTTGGCTTCTACAAAGAGTTAAAATATTTAGACACCAAATTCTTCATCAATTCTATTTTTCCTCACTTTAGAGACCCTCCAGGAGAATATAAAAAGCTCACTGTGTGAGCTACAGCTCTTTTAATGCAGCGTTGCACAAACAAAACTGCTACAGACTCACCCATCATGTGTTTCAGGAGTGTCACTTGATTTAGTGCAATGGTGGTCTACACGATGCTGTTTTAAAAATAGTAATTGTGGGCCGGGTGGGGTGGCTCATGCCTGTAATCCCAGCACTTAGGGAGGCCAAGGCAGGCAGATCATCTGAAGTCAGGAGTTTGAGACCAGCCTGGCCAACATGGTGAAACCCTGTCTCTACTCAAAATACAAAAATTAGCCAGGTGTGGTCACGGGCGCCTGTAATCCCAGCTACTCAGGAGGCTGAGGCAGGAGAATCGCTTGAACCCGGGAGGTGGAGGTTGCAGTGAGCCAATATTGTGCCACTGCACTCCAGCCTGGGTGACAGAGTAAGACTCCATCTCAAACAAACAAACAAAAAATAGTAATTGTGTTTGTGAAAATAAAATGATTCATTCCCTTGTGTAAATGCATGTGGCCTCTATTTGGCTGTGACAGCTTAAAAAAACTCTTTTTCAAATTTCATTTTTCTTTTCCAAATGTAATCTGTGACTTTTATGCATTGCCGGAATAAGAAGTGGCTTTTCGGAGGCAAAAATAAAAATATACTTTTTTAAAAGCCATCGGTACTTCCAGGGAATAGCTTGGAAACAAGGATGTAGCTGCTATCTACGCCATCTATTTCTTCACTTTTAAATTTTACTCTGAAAGTTACATTGGAGAAACCACATTTTCCATTTTAAAGGGGCTACTCGTATTTTGTGACATTGCCTCCACCCAGAGGGCTCCTTCCTGTGTGTTTTTCTCGCAGCTTCTTTCCTGCCTGGACGTCCACTGCTTGCCAGGTCAGTACCCGGAAAAGTCAGCAAAAAGGGCAGTGCCAAAGGGCAATTGGCTGAAGCGAGATCCCTGCATGGGTGCAAGGCAAAGCAAGCTTTCCTGAGCACTGGGGGACCTGCCTGAACTCACTGCAGATAGACATACAAGTGCTAATCACAAGGCCACCATGAGTCGTGTCAGGTAAGGAGACAAGCGTTCTAAACGAAAGCAAGTAAGGTCACACAATTCCTCCACTGACACCAATGGATCTTAAAGGTTCAGATGTAGAGAGGCAGAGATGAGAGTTTTAGAAAACATTAATATTTACTATCCACGTTCCGTATTAGCACCTGATAGGGCAGAATTTTGTGTAAAAAATGGCTACATGTCAATCTAGCAAGAATCCATTTACTGAAATAAATTTTACCATGGGAAGACCTAAGAAAAAAGAAAAGTCTAATAAGTTAATCAAAATGATATCAACATAATTGAACAGAACCCACCGAATAAGTAGCATGGAAATCTCTATTTAGATGCTTGCCCGTGTGTTAACTTCCGAAGCCCTTATATTTAAAAATTATATACTTTAATACAAAATAAACATATAATACATATTGAAAAAGAAAACTCTAAATTGTTATGCTTATAAAAATAATAAACTAGAAATATATGGCTTTTAAACATTAACTTTTAAATTCAAAACTATTAAAACTAAGTTATTAAATAAAGTCAATGTAACAAAATTTTCTACTGGTGTTTCATAATAACTCTCTAGTCAATCAGAATTTATGAATTGATAGTGGAGTAATATATTTGTGTCTTTTCTTCTAAAAGAACATGTTACTAAAATCCAAAGTTACTATGTTTTATTGTTTAATTAAAAATTTGAACCCTAACATGGTTATAATGTAACAATATTATAAATACCATAATAATGTGTGCTGTTCGAATGGAATCTCCTTTTTCACTCATCAGACACTGGAGGCTTTGGGTTTTGTTTTACTCAAAATAGTTTTGTAATTTGGGACAGCATGAATAATTAGCAGGTCTCCTATGCTATGTCCAGGTGTGAACAAGCCATCATTAACATCCAGATGAGCTGTCCGCCCAGAGTGAAGACCTGAGCGAAATCTCTCCCAGAATTCTGAGTTGCAGAGTCGATGCTCAGTGCTTATTTTAATGTTTCCTGGGATCTGCAACATACCTAAAACACATGCACACATCCAATGTCAGCAATTTTAATTTGGTTTTTCTAAATATTCTCAGGATAATCCAAATCCAAATAGAATTTCTCGTTATAATGAACACATTGTTTTATATACTTTGTTCTCAAAGAAATTGAAATGAGTCACTGACTAGAAACAAACCATAGATTGGCATCAGTTCCAGATGAACCCCGTGGAACTGTATTCTGCTATATCTAGCCTGGTACCTTCCAAAACTTTCAGCATGCCAAGTGAACCCTTGGTATGAATTTAGAGGGACTGTGTTGGGAGGTAAGGTTGGAGTAGGTAAGGTCCTCGAATGTCCTCATTCAAGAGCCCTTTCTCTAGAGAGTCTTTCCCTGTGGACCTGAGAGCCAGCATCTCCACCGGCCTTTAGTGCAGCCCTCAGACTCTCTGTTACTCAGAGCTGCCTGGCTGAATTAAGCAAGGGAGAGCTGAGAAGAGTTAACTGTACATTTTGGAGGGAATTTCTCCCACTGTCATTTGTCAACTCGTTGCTTTGTCTAGGTGACACTTGTTTATTCACATGGTATTAGCACATTCTCATGGATCTGAAAAAGAAGTCAGTTTTCCAGGGATAAACAGGTATCTCTTTACTCTGAACCCTGGGACCTGATGGGCTTGTGTCTCTGTATGCCCAGGTGCATGGGAAATGCATGCACTGCTGGTGATGCAACAATGCCACCCTGAGCCCTCCCCACGATTCGCTACCTATTCCCAAAAACCTAAGAACCTGGGCTATGGCCAGCAGTAAGTGAGCAGAACAAAAGAAAGAAGAAGTCTTCATAGTATTTATGGTCCATGGCCTAAGTAGAAGGAAATACCAGAAATTTCCAAGAGAGGGACTGTTTCCAGGAGATTTTTCAGACTAATTTTGCATAACCACATTTACTTATCCAAGAGTCTTAGTTTGAATTAAGCATTTGAACTTCCGGGTGCTCATTTGAACCAAAGCCAAACTCTGAACTTTTCAGGTTTCCCTGTCATTAATCAAAATTTCGAAGATCAATGGCATGTAATGAATCAAGTATAATAGCCACCATCAATTGCAATAGCAAGGAGCCATACCAGGGGAGTACCAGAATGCTATATTGGATAAAAATCAAGCTGGCTTTGAATACCAAGTGAACCGACACTGAGATCTGATATGAAGAGAAGCTGACACCATGGGTCAGAGGCATCTGCCATGGGTAAGGAGAGGTGAGCTGCCCAGCCTCACCCAGAGCACACCAAACACTGACCTTGAGGCACTTGCAGGAGGTGGCGTTCGAAGGCCTAGAATTCATGTGCTGCCCTGGCATCTCTGAGCCTCCTGGGGCCCCAGAAGCTCAACCATGAGCATCCCTGCTCTGGCCAGAAAGGCCCCCACACAGCGAGAAAGACCCCATCCAACTAATTCCCCTATCAGCTGAAAGAGCCCCACCCCACTGGTCCCCCCACTCAACTAACAGGTTTCACTTCCCTGCCAGTGCACAGAGTTCTGCACACAATCCCGCCTCCCCACGGAAACCAGGGGGCACCCCACCTCTTGTAACTACAAAGCCCCTGCTTGTTCTGCTGGAGTCTCTGCTGTTGAGTGCAGTCCCTGTGTGGCCCTGTGTGGCGTGCGATGTCTTCTCCTGGGGCCCTGAGTATGTTTAATTAATAAACTTCTGTTTAATTTTCCCCATCAGGTTTTGGGTGTCATGTGTCCAGCCATCTCCTACTGTTTAGAGTGGGGGATCCTTTCTCCCACAACGGGGTGAAAAGGGGGTGATCAAATAGAGTGAGGGTGTCTGTCGAGGACAATTTTGCAAATATGAGGACATTTGTGGAAACATTTCAAAAATAAAAGCCAGAGAAAATTATTTACTAAGAAGTATTTAAAACAGGACTCCAAACTCTCCTTGTGAGAGGTGTGTACATGTCTGTATACGCTGTGCACACACAAGGGAAACTGAATGGACTCTGAGTCTGGTGCAGTTCTGCTGTATACCTGCATTCCAGAAAGTTATATATCCTGGAACACTGGACCCAGAGAATACTAACAGATGTGTTGAAAAATATATGGTCTGTGGTCAAACAGGCTTGAGAAATGCTGACTGTAACAAACCTAGGTTTATTACTAATGTACATTCTAAGCCATCCCACTTATTTGTAGGGCCGATATTCCACAACAGTCAATACCAGCCATACTTAATGACTTCTGTGCTTATAAAAAAAAGTAAAGTAAGTAATCGAACATATTTTTGAGTCTGTCCCCATTTTCCCACTTTTCCCCATAAATAATACACGTATTTATTTGGCACAGATAAAAAAGAAAGTAAAATAATAAGCCATCTGAAGGCATCTTCAACGAATGCTCATTCCATTGGTCACTCCTCCTCACCGGCATCATCCCTCACCACAAACCACAAAACATTCCCAAAATTTTGAATGCTTCTTCCTCTTTCTCAATACATTTTCCTCATTAATAAGCAGGTGGACACCTTTAGACTCATATTCAGCCCTGCAAAGATAAAAGATGACTTGCGCAGGAAAAGAAAGAGTAGTGTCCAACAAAAACACAATTGCATTTGATATAGAGTCAGACACAAAACACAGCTCCATTAATATTTTAATATTTGTTTTGGAAATGTCAGCCCATTGATGTTCAGAACATATGATTCATCATACTGTTTTTGTTTACAGAGTGTACATTTTAAAATCTCTTGATTCTAAAAGTTTTCAGGATAATATTTCAGAGAATTTTCCCACCAAGATAATACTGAAGACTAGATTGATTAAAGACAGACAGAGATGGAGAAAGTGGATAGAGATAATGATAAGCAATGTAGGAAAGAATTAGAGCCACTTAAGGTAAGGACGATGAGTTTGATATGCTAGACAATGGTGAGATCTACTCATTGACAAAACAAAAAGTATCAAACACTATTTATCTTAAAGAGCTCTAAGAATTATTTTGTACAAGAATGCTTACATTTAATTTTAGATGAATCTATTTATTTTTAATGATTAAAGTCCACATTGACCGTTTTACTTGTTTGCATTCTTACTATCACTGATTAACAGAAATTAATGCATACACCAGCACTATAAAATTCATAGAAGCATTAGTATAGCTAAAATAATTCAGTCATTTAGAAATTATTAAGTAAATACTATTAAACATGGTTGTACTAGATACTAGAAACAAATGCATGATTCAGACATAGTCCTTGTCCTCAAAGAATTTATAGTCTAGTCATACATTATTAAAAATATCCACAAGGTTTTAATCACATTTGATGTTGATTTGAAGGAAAACATCTTTTTTAGAAAATGTAAGCAACCTATACAATTGAAATTACTTTAGCCAATTGTTAAAGTGTTTTATTTTAGTTAATTGGTTCATACAAAACCATTTCAAATACATGTTTACCTGGACAAAAAAAGCAAGATGTCAAATGTAAGGGATAATATGACTATATCCTTATGCTCCTTGCGTTGTCTCTTGGGTCATAATTATAATAATGAAGTAATCAGCACTAAACCATTCTCAACCCATGGCCCAAGTTGGTATTTCATAAATAATATCTTACTAGAAATAAGTGACTGTACTTCTAAACCAAGATACTTGCAAAATCAATGAGGAGTAGGTGGTTTATTCAAAAAATGTTCTTCAGACAACAGACTAATTACAAAGGGAAAAAAAAGTTAGATGTCTTATACTTTCAAGGAAAGTAAGTTCCAGTTGAATTTTAAGATATTCATATAAAAGTGAAACCATAAAAATAATAAGAAATTATGGGGTAAATAATTACAAAAGTTTGGAGTGAGGACAAAGTGTCTTTAAACATGACATCAAAGCCAAAGCCACGAAGGCCATGGCTCCGATGAGACACATCTCTTTCAAGTCGGGGAGTACCACTGGTGCTTGTCATACAGGACGTGTTCGTTTTCCACCGCTAAGTAACACATTACCACAGACTGAATGCCTTAAAAGAGCAAAAATTTACTATCTCACAATTTTTGTGAGTCATAAATTTGATACATTCCACTTGGGGCCTCTGCTCAGCATATCCCCAGGCTGAAATCTTGGTGTTGCCTGGCTGATCCTCATCTTGAAGCTGGACTAAAAAAAGGATCCACTTCTAAGTTCCCACAGATGGTTGGCAGCATTCACATCCCTGTGGTGTAGCCAAGGCCTCCATTTTCTTACCAGCTGTCATCTAGGAACCCCTTGCTTCCCAGGAGTCTCTCTCAGGTCCTCACTACGTGTCCCTCTCTGCAGACAATTCAAACACGGCTGTTTGCTTCTTCAAGGCCAGCAGGAGAATCTGTTACTTAGAATCTCTCTTCAGGGAAGGCCTGAGCTCTCTTTTAAAGGATTTACCTGATTATGTCAAGCCAACCCAGAGTGAGTCAACTAATTAAGAACCTTAAATACATCTGCAAAAGCCCTTCACTTTGCCATAAAATATTTATGGGAGCAAAATTATGTGAGAGTGACAAGCTCCACCCACACTCCAGGGGAGACGATTATCCAGAACATGTCTAGAGGGCGAGGATGCTGGGGGCATCTTAGCATTCTGCTTCCACCCAGGAGGAGACCAATAAGTACTTTTAAATAAATGAATGACAAAATAATCCATCAAAAGAAACTTTAAGAGTGAACTTCAAACCCAGAAAAACATTTTGTAACAATACAATGTTTATTTTAGTCCACTAAGCCATAATTTTTAATGTGCAAATAATCTGAAAAGGACATTTATAAATGATTTTAAAATATGTTAAATGCTATCAATTTCACAAACAATGAAATAAATGCAGATAATAATAAGATATTTACGTAAGAGTTTGGTGAAAACCCTTTTTAAGAGAATGCACGGTGTTGATGCAGAAGTGTAAGAAATCATACTTCATATCCCATCATACCTCAAGAAAATAAATTGATATAACCTTTATGGAGAACATTTTAGCAATATGTATCAAACACCTTTAGAGAGCTCATCCCTTTGACCTGGAAATTCCATTTTTAGTAATTGATCCTAAGGGGGAAAAATTGATAAGAATGCAAAGATGGATGTACCTCGTCTGGATCAAAATAGCAGAGTAAGTGCACTCATTTTTGACCCTTTTCACCCAATATTCCACAAAATTCAAAACAAGATAGAGAACAGAGACATCACTAGCAAGCCATAAATTTTGACACATTTTTCTGGAGACAGCATCAAAGTCACACAAAATAAATGTTGTCACAAAACTAACAAAAAAAAAGACAGAGAAGGCAGAGGCAAAGAGAGTTACAGCCCATACTACATTAAAGAAAAGTCTTCAGAAAAGATACTTCTCTTGTTTGCCTTGATCCAAACACAGAGGTAGCTGTTGGGAGAGCAAGAGTAGGTTGTAGAGAAATGTGTTGGGCTTCAGTGTCACTCTTGTCATTAACCTTGTCTTATGCATTTGTTTACATACTGCCCCCAAGTCTGTAGGTTCCATGATGACTTCAAATATTAAAATATCAAATAGTAATAATGAAACCCAACAGTGACAAGAAAAAAAAAAAAAGCTTGGCGGGGTGGGGGGGTGGGGGTGGGTGAAGACGGTGGGAATCAATCTAACTTAAAATCAATCACTTAGATTGTACCAAAGTAATAGATCCATCACCCAGCACCCCAGGATCTATCACTGTGCGAGGTCCCACTCCCCGCAGAGGTGTCTGCGTTACTGGGAATGAATGGAGCCAAGCCACATTGGTTCCTGCTTAGACACAGACCTTTGAGAGTGTGAGAATTACATGACGTACCACAGGGAAAGGAATGTCTGGCTCAGGTAATAATTTTTTTTGTTACATCCATTATTGTTCTGGATGTTATGATTGTTGTTATCAGGATTTTAACCTGGTTCTGTACTTCAACTACATGTAAACCAAATGCTCCTTAAAATTATCTAACTTGGCCTCTTGATCTATTCTTTACCTATCCCCTTATCAGAAGAGAATGAGCCTGGAACCCCATGTCTATAAGCTATGAATGCTAGTGGGCACTTTTGGTATCATTAGCTACTCGGGTTATTATCAGTTGTAGGAAAAGTTCTGCAGCATGTTTGTCGTATCACTATTCAATAATGACAGGAACAGAAATAAATGCAGGTACCATAATTCCTATCTTGCTATTTGACATAAATTTTGTCAACAGCTATACCCAAACATTCTCACAGTATCCTGACTAATGCAAATTGATTTCTGATGTTTAGTCGACCATTGAATAGTCGACTGGGGATATTTTAATATCCCCAGACAAAAAGAAAAACAAAACAAAAATGTGATTTCATTTATATGGTTAAAATATATCGTCATTAATTGTATAGGAATGATTTCCAGTGGGCTTAAGTCAGGGAAATGGCTGACTAAATAGAAGAGATAACCGAAAAAAAATACGTCTAAGTGGACGTATTACGAGAAAGGATGTATAGAAGAAATAAAGGAAGAATAGGTTCATTGCTATGAGCCCAGACGTTTCATCTTAATTCCTTGCTCAAGCTCTCTTTGTTCAGGTTATGGGGGAAATGGACCCCCAGCAGGAGTGGAATCAACTTCCAACTTCATCAGGATTCTGAAGGGAGATTCACATATGAGACATCACCGCTTGGTGCCACAGCAACATTGAACATTGAACAGAATGTAGAGAGATTTTGTGTGTACCCGCTCCTCCTGCATATACATAGGCTGCCCCTAGTCCACATTCCAAACTGGAGCGGTATATTTGTAACAGACAATGAATGTACATTGACACATCATTGTCATGCAAAGTCCGTGGTTTACATTAGAGTTCACTCTTATACGTTCTATGGGGTTGGACAAATGATTCTAAATTTTTTATGGTTACTGTAGCCTTGTAGTATGGTTTGAAGTTGGGCAACATGATTCCTCCAGCTTTATTTTTTATTCTTAGGACTGCCTTGGCTATTCAAGTTCTTTTTTGATACCATATGTATTTTAAACTAGCTTTTTTTCTAATTTTGTGAAGAATGTCATTGTTAGTTTGACAGGAATCGCATTGAATCTGTACATTGCTTTTAAACAGTATGGCCATTTAAAAAATATTGGTTCCTCCTATCTATAAGTATGGAATATTCTTCCAAAATTGAGAAGGAGGGACTCCTTCCTAACTCATTCTATGAGGCCAGCATCATCTTGATACCAAAACCTGGTAGGACATAGAAATAAAAGAAGACTTCAAGCCAATGTATTTGATGAACATAGATGCAGAAATCCTCAACAAAATACAGCAAACTGAATCCAGTAGCACATCAAAAAGCTAATACACCATGATCAAGTAGGCTTTATCTCTGGGATGCAAAGTTGGTTCAACATACACAAATCAATAAATATGATTCATTATATAAACAGAACTAAAAACAAAAAACACATGATTATCCAATAGGTATAGGAAAGGCTTTCAATAAAATTCAACATTCCTTCATATTAAAAACCCTCAACAAACTAGGCATTGAAGGAACATACCTCAAAATAATAAGAGCCATCTATGACAGACCACAGCCAACATCATGCTGAAGGGACAGAAGCCAGAAGTATTATCCTTGAAAACCAGAAAAAGACAAGGATGCCCCTCTCACCACTCCTATTCACCATGGTACTGGAAGTCCTAGCCAGAGCAATCAGGCAAGAGAAAAAAATAAAAGGCATCCAAATAGGAAGAGAGGAAGTCAAATTATCTCTTTTTGCAGGCAATATGATTCTATACCTAGAAAACCCATAGCCTCTGTCCAAAAGCTCCTCGGTCTGATAAACAACTTCAACAAATTTTCAGGATACAAAATTAATGTACAAAAATCAATCGCATTTCTACACACCAACAACCTCCAAGCTGAGAGCCAAATCAAGAATGCAATCCCATGCACAATCCACAAAAAGAATAAAATACCTAGGAATACAGCTAACCAGGGAGGTGAAAGATCTTTACAAAAAAAAAAAATTACAAACACTGCTCAAAGAAATTGGAGATGACAAAAACAAATGGATATCCATGCTCATAAACAGGAAGAATCAACATTGTTATCATGGCAATCCTGCCCAAAGCAATTTAAATATTCAGTGCTATTCCTATCAAACTAACAATGAAATTCTTCACAAAATTAGAAAAAAAAACTATTTTAAAATACATACAGAACCAAAAAAAAGAGCTCAAAGCTCAAATAGCCAAGGCAATACTAAGCATGAAGAACAAAGCTGGAGGCATCGTGTTACCTGACTTCAAATTATGCTACGACATACAGTAACCATAAAAATTTCAGAATCAGTTTGTTTCAACATTCACAAAATAACTTGCAGAACTTTGATTGGGATTACATTGAATCTAAAGATCAAATTAGGAAGAACTGACATTTTGACATTATTGAGTATTCATATCCAATAACATGAAATATCTCTCCATTTATTTAGTTCTTCTTTGATTTCTTTCATCAGAGTTTTGTAGTTTTCTTCATAAAGATCTAGCACATAGTTTGTTATGTTTATACGTAAGCATTTTATTTTGAGGGGTGGTGATGTAAATAGTACTATGTTTTTAATTTCAAATTCCAGTTGTTCATTGCTGATATGTAGGAGAGTGATCAACTTTCTTGTTAACCTTGTATCCTACAAACTTGCTGTATAATTGCTTATTAGTTCCAAGAGTTTTCTTGTTGTTGTTGATTCCTTTGGATTTTCTACATAGATAATCATGTTGTTTGCAAACAACATAGTTCTTCTTTCTTTCTTCCCAACCAGTAGAACTTTTATTTCCTTTTTTATTTTTGTCTTTTTCCATTAGCTACAACTCTCAGAATGATACTTAAAAAGACGGCTGGGTGCCGTGGCTCATGCCTGTAATCCCAGCGCTTTTGGAAGCCAAGGCGGGTGGATCACCTGAGGTCAGGAGTTTGAGACCAGCCTGGCCAACATAGTGAAACCTCGTCTCTACTAAAAATACAAAAATTAGTTGGGCATGATGGTGGGCACCTGTAATCTCAGCTACTTGGGAGGCTGAGGCAAGAGAATCACTTGAACCCAGGAGCTGGAGGTTACAGTGAGCTGAAATCACGCCATTGCACTCCAGCCTGGGCAACAAGAGCAAGACTCCATCTTTAAAAAAAAAAATTTAAAAAAAAAGTAGTGAGAGGGAACATCCTTGCCTTGTTCCTGATCTTAGTGTGAAATTTTCTCACCGTTAAGTATGTTTCTCACCATTAAGTATGTTCTCTGTAGGTTTTCTGTAGATGTTCTTTATCAAGGTGAGAAAGTTCCCTTCTATTTCTAGTTTGCTGAGAGGTTTCTTTTTTTTTTTTATCATGAGTGTTGGATTTTGTCAAATACCTTTTTGGCATCTACTAATATGATCATGTGATTTTGCTTTTATAGCCTGTTGATGTGATGGATTAAATTGGTTGATTTTCAAATGCTGAACCAGCCTTGCTACCTGGGATAAACCCCACTTGGTTGTGGTATATAATTCTTTCTATATATTGTTGGATTTGCTTTGCAAATATTTTGCTGAGGATTTTTGTATCTATGTTCAGAACATATATTGGTCTGTTTTATTTTCTTATAATGTCTTTTCTTATAATGTCTGTTTTATTTTCTTATAATGTCTTTGTCTGCTTTTGGTATTAGGGTACTGCTGAAAGTATTTCTTATCTTTACTAAGGTGCCTTTTTCCTCTGGCTTCTTACAAGATTTTTTATTCACTTTTGATTTTCTGCAGTTTGAATATGGTATATTTAGGTGTAGTTTTTCGGGGCATTTATCCTGCTTTGTCTTCTCTGAGCTTTCTGAATCTGTGGTTTCCTCTCTGACATTAATTTAGGAAGACTCTGTGTTGAATTTCTTCAAGTATTTCTTCTGTTTCTTTCTCTCTTTCTTCTGCTTCTGGTATTTCCATTACACACATGCTACTTCTTCTGTAGTTGCCCACACAGTTCCCAGACATTGTGCTCTAATTCTTTTCCAGTCTTTTTTTCTCTTTGCTACTGTTGCAGTTTTCTTGTTCCTTAGTTCAGCTAAGTTTGAGTTCTTGTCCCATGACCAAGAAGAATAAGGCACACAGACACTGGAGAGTGGCTAAGGCAGAGCAGGGTTTTATTAAGCAACAGAAAAGCTCTCAGCAATGAGAGGAGACCTGAAGAGGGTTGCCAGAAATGAGGCAAGTTCTCGATCTTTTATGTGGCAAAGACAAGGAAGGCTCCTGTGGGTTCTACCCTAAGGGGAGGGGTAAAGTTTCTTCTGCGCATGCCTGGGGTTGGTTGTAGCTACTCTGTCTTGGTTACTACTCATGAGTGCCTAAATGAAACCCACAGCAGGGCTAAAACTACAATGCTAGTTTCTTGTTAATGATATTATAATGAGCTAGGTTAAGGATATTTAAGTTGATTTATTGCACCTGCACCTGGGTTGAGACAGTCCCTTCTGAGCAAACATCCTGGCGTTAGGGGAAGCTCTTTACCACATTTCTTTCTTCTAGCTGCAGGGGAGGTGCGGATGTGGTCCTGTGAGTGTTTTTCCTCTCCAGAGACACTCCCTCTATATCCACCTAGCTGGCTTCTAACTGCCTCCCCTCTCACTCTCTCATTTTGGAAGTTTCTGTTGACATTTTCAAGCTCAAACATTATTTCCTTCAGCCATGTTCAGTCTACTAATGAGCCCATCAAAAGCATTCTTCATTTCTGTTATAGTGTTTTTTGACCTCTGGTATTTCGTTTTTAGAATTTCTGTCTCTCTGTTTACATTTCCCATCTGCTCTTGCATGCTGTCTGCTTTATCTATCACATCCCTTATCATATTAATCATAGTTGTTTTAAATGCCTGCTTTAATAATTCCAACATCCCTGCCTTATCTGAATTGGGCCCTGATGCTTGCTTTGTCTCTTCAAACTGTATTTTTCTGCCTTTTAGTATGCCTTGTAATTTTTTTTCTTGATAGCCAGACATGATGTTCTCATTAAAAGGAACTATGGTAAATAAATAAGCCTTTAGTAATGTGGTGGTAAGTTGTGGGGGGAGGTGAAGTATTCTGTAGTCCTATGATTAAGTCTCAGTCTTTTAGCCAGCTTAGGTCTCTAGACTATAAACTTCACAAGTGTTTCTCAGTAGTCCCCCACCTCCTGGCCATGTGAGACAGGATGGTAAGTGAGTTAATTGGGTATTTTTCTTCTTCACATGGAAGGCTAAAGGGAGATAGAGTTGGGCATTTTTTTTTCCCCAAGAGTGGCTAGGGTCTAAAAAAATAAAAAACAAAAAAGATGGAAAAAAAGAAAAAACACAGTAGTTTAGGCTCTTGTAAAATTGTCTCTCTTGAGGGCAGTCCTTGTTAAGAACAGAATGTTCTGACATATTTCAAAATGGTTACTTTTCTTCTCCCCCTGTCGGGAGCACAAAATGATTTTTCTGTGAAAGCCCAATCAAGTTCCTGGAGGTAAACTTCACAAGTATCAGGAAAAGGGGCATTCTCTATAACTGGGTCCCCCTGGAGTTTTTAACTCTCAGCCTTGTCCACATTGAGCCTCCAGCACTTTTTCAATTGCAGGTTAAGTTTCCCTTCCTGGGCTCTGGTTCCCATAGAGGTTTCTGCTCGTGGGTTTCTGCTTTACTCACATGATTCTCTGTATTTACCTGTCTGCCTCTCTACTTTGGAGGCAGCCTGTTTGCTCATTTACCTCACTATTCCAACAGATCTAATGAATCATTGATTGTGCCATTTGTTCAGCTTTTTACTTATCATTAGAATGGAGTGACAACTTTCAAGCTCCTCACATGACAAGCCAGAATCCAGAAGATCCAGAATCACTTTCTATTCTCACAATCATCCCATGAATTAAGCATTATCGTTCTCATATTATTAATGAGGAAACTGAAGCTGAAAAGTTCAGATGATTTCACAGAGACACACAAGGTGGTAAAAAGTATTCTAACTCTGATGTCCCCTATGTACCAGAGGGTTCTTACAGCATAAGTATAGTGGGCTAAGTTAGCAGGAGACAGAGGTGGGGAAATTGCATATGACTCTGAGAGGTATACCAAACCCCTACAGAGGGAATATCAATAAAAGGGGCCATTTTTTTTTTTTTTGCAGAAATTGATACGTTGACCTTGAAATTCCTATAGAAATGCAAAGGACCAAGAATAGCTAAACCAATGCTACAAAAAAAAAAAAAAGACAAAGAAAACTCACATTCTCCCATTTTAAAACCTATTACAAAGCTATAATAATTAAAGCAGTGTGGTACTGGCATGAAGATAGACACATTGATGAATGGAATAAAGTTAAAAGTCCAGAAAGAAAACCTTACACTTATAGTCAATTAATTTTCCATAAAGATGCCAATGGTGGTAAACAGTATCTTCAACAAATGTGCTGAGATTACTGAATATCCACATGCATAAGGCTTTATTTAGCCTTCTCCCTTATGCCGTATACAAACTAAACTCAAAATGGATCATAGACCTAACTGTAAAAACTAAACCAATTGCTATGTCTTGTAAAAAGACTTAGAAGTGAATCTCTGTGACCTGTTGGAACTTTAGGTTAGGCAGTGATTGCTTAAATATGACACCAAAAGCAGAAGCAATAAAAGGCAAAATTGATGAATTAGACTTCATCACAATTAAAAACTTTTATGAGTCAAACAATATCATCAAGTAATTGGAATATCAGCCCATAAAGTTAGAGAAAATATTATATATCTGATAAAAGACTTGTATCCAAAGTATATAAAAGCAACTTCACATAACACAATAATGATAAGAATAACCCAATCATAAAACAGGCAAATGATTTGAACAGACATTTCTCCAAAGAAGATATACAAATGGCGAAAAAGCACATGAAAAGATATTCAATGTCCTTACTCATTAGGGAAATGCAAATCAAAACTACAATCAGATACCACTGCACATCCAATAGAATAGCTATAATCAAAAAGCCAATAATAAAGGTTGGTAAGGATGTGATGAAATTGGAACCCACCTTGCTGGTGGGAATGTAAAAAGGTGCAGAAACACTGGAGAACATTTGGGCCATTCCTCAATATGTTAAATATAGAGTTACCATATGTCCCAGAAATTCCACTCCTAAGTAACTACCCAAGGAAAATGAGAACATATGTCCCTGCAAAGACTCCTGGATGAAGACCGCCGGCAACTACTGCTCGTAACAGCCAAAAAGTGTAAACAACCCAAATGTCCTTCAGCTGATAAATGGATAAACAAAATGTGGTATGCCCATACAATGGAATACTATTTGGCAAAAAAAGATGAATTACTTATTAATGCTAAGACAAGGATAAACCTCAAATATTATGCCATGAAACAAAGCCAATCACAAAAGATCAAATATTATTATTTCATTTATATTAAATGTCCAGAAGAGGTAAATTCATGGAGGCAAAAGCAGATAAGTGACTTTCAGAGGCTGGGGTTGAAGATTGAGGGGGGTGATAGGGAGTGACTTTTAATGGGTATGGGGTTGAAGATTGAGGGAGTGATAAGAAGTGACACCTCATAGATATGGGGTTTCTTTTGGAGGTGATGAAAAATGTTCCAAAATCAGATCATGATTGTTACACAACTCTGTAAATATATTAAAAGCATTGAACTGTATAATTTAAATGGGAGAATTTTATGGTATGTAAATTACATCTCAATAAAGCTGTTTTAAAAAAGTGTTCAGATACAAAAAGGAGGTTGCTAAAAACAGTCCTTCTTCCTATAGATGAGGCATTTTTTTGTCAAGCTCACTACATCATATGCTTCTCCAGATGCTTGGTTTGGTTTCTCTACTTGGGGGTTCTTACAATAAAACCTACTTCTCTACAGCCTCTAAGACTTTATGTATATTCTATATGATATTCTCGAATCATAAAGAGGATTTATGTCTGTCTTACTTGAAGGATATGGGTAGAGCTCCCTCATAACCCTACAAATACAACATTTTCAATGTTTCTGCTGATGGCCTGATGAAACAATAGGACCTCAATAGTTAACGCGCTTGTTTTGTCCCTTCAGGACAATAGCTTTAGTTATAGAAATGTCCTCTGCTGTATTTTTTCCCAAAAAATATGCATTCAAAAAGGCTTGTGAAATGTGTGTTAAATAAATCTTTTTCACTATGTTGAAAGTTTAAGCTATTTAATAAAAATAGAATCCAACATTTTACGACTTGAACAAGACTTCAAATGCAGCATTACTAAACTCCATTCTTCCCGTGATGGCATCACCTGGCAGTTCAGCGTGAGACAGGCTTGCCTCCTACATAGCTCCAGAGCAACTGTGTGGGAGGTGAGCCTGGCCCTGTAACCTGGTAAGGCCACAAAAGCTTAATTAATTTTCAGAAAACAAAGTTACTTGTATGGCCTAATTAGCCTACATTTCTTAAACAAACCCAACACAAAGCTAGGTGATATCATTTTATGCAAACAAACAATAAAATCTAATCATTCCCCACACTTAGACGCCACCATTATTATAGTTGTTCAACCTTTTTTAACTCTCCATTGCTTGGAATAATAATAACCTGTTAGAACTTTGAAATGAAAATCTTTCCACGTGACAAATGCTGATGTTTTTAAGCATTTCAAAAGCCATTGTCAAACAGGCTTGCTTTTGATTTTCATCTTGGTCTGTGCATGAGCATTAGAGAAATTAACAAGAGCGAAAGGCCTGAGATTAGCCCCTCCTCCATAATTCCCTAACGTCAATCAGTAGGGGGAGCTCTCCTATTATTTAAGTGTCCACAAACAAAGCAAGAAGCATTTTTATTGACTCTCCTGGGGACAATGGTGAGGTTTTTTTAAAAATGGATGTTATAACCTGAAGAACATTAAGACAATGATTTGTTCAAAGTTAGAGATGTACCTCATTCAGCATTGACAACATATTTTCTAAAACAGCCTTGCAAATTAACAAGGGTGTAAAAGTTGCAGGCCTGTAGAAAATTATCCCATTCCAAGAAGGAATCAAGTACCTGTCACTTATAGTGGAATAAAACTTAATTGCATCAGAATTCTAATGGCCATAATGGGCTTCATCATCTCTTTAATATGACAGAATATTTGGAAAGATTATAAAGAGGGAAAAATAGACTAACAGATTTTTAGACTTTGAGAAAGATGGCTTTAAGCTATAAATTATAATGTGAAAGGCACAAAATGAAAAGAGCATCAGAAAGTATTAGACTCTTGGAGATTTTGTAGTTAAATTAAATAAAATGTCACGGTAAGGAAATGAATGGTATAACCCGTAAGCTTTTCATGTAATTTGCTAAAATAACACTTCCACAATTAGAGATTTGCATTATTCTTTTTATTATTATTTTTTGTAAAGATTGGGTCTCCCTATGTTGCCCAGGCTGGTCTCAAACTCCTGGCCTCAAGCGATCCTCCTGCCTTGACCTCCCAAAGTGTTGGGATTACAAGTGTGAGCCACTGCACCTAGCCTGCATGATTCTTTATTGGAGCTTTTGAGTGAAAGTAATGAAGTCCCTATATACGTACACAGTATATATCACAATATGGTAAACTGAAGACCAGAAAATACAGAATGAAGTTATCAATAGACAACAACAGCAAGAATTGTGTATCCCTCTATGAGTACATCATATTGCTAAGTGTGACAGAAACTGTCAATGTCCCCAAGTTGCTCCCACTCTCTCTTGATAATACAGCTACCAATTTTAATCTGGGCATATGGGTTTTCATGGGAAAAACTACAATCCCCATCCTTCCTTGCAGCCAGTAGAAGCGAGGTGACTGCATTCTGGCCAATGGGGTAAAGAACAGACGGACTATGCAGAGTTGCAGTGCACAAGAGAAAGAGGAACATGCTCTTACCAACTCCATTTCCCCTTCCCACTGGCTAGAATGTGGATATGATGGTGAGTCATCTGGGGCTATGTGGAGAGGACAACAGGTCAGGAGAGTGAGGCAAAAAGGTAGGAAGAGCTTGAGCCCATCATAACTTTGCAAAGCGGAACCACCAAACCAGATTTGACTTTGCTGTGAGAGAGGACTGTCTCCAGGTTATTCAGACTAGTCTCCATTTGTCTCTGTGTCTCCACAGTTTAACTAGTATCCTATACTGATAATATTATAAGAAACATAAAATAATACCTGAAACCTTATTTCTTTCTGTTGTGGAATTATCTAGGAGTTTAGAAAGTGAGCCCAGCATTAGGCTAGCATCAAACATTTATAATGAGACTTATTGACTAGTGATTCAGTGTTTGCATTTGGGAGACGGATAGATAACAGATAGATAGATAGATAGATAGATAGATAGATAGATAGATAGATAGACAGACGGACATATATTTCCCCTATGAACAGTCAGTAGAGGAGGATGGGGAAGAGGAGGAAGAAGAAGCAGAACAAGGAGGAGAATGGGGTGGGAGAGGAGGAAAGAAAGGACCATCTCAGTTCTTGGCTGGAATTGTCCCAGTTACATCCGTGGTGTGACATTGTTAACGTGCCTTTTTTAACTCTCAAAAGTATCCTGACTTGAACAATAACTTACATGGCCATTCTGCCTCTTGGTGTCCTTTCAGTAATCCCAAACTACCTCATATAGCTGGAGCTTGACATTCAAAATGTATAATCCACTGTAGAATGTGGGCATGGTGTGAACAGGGCCTCTATATAAGAAATGCCAGTATAGATACTAAAACTAAAAGAATGCAAAATGCAAACGTCTAAGAAAAAGATCACTGCAGGTGAAACAATGAAAAGTATTTGGTTTTATCAAACCAAATTTAGAAGAGAAAATTGTGGTATGAATGTTTTCCGTAAGCTGGAAGAAGAAGAGAAAAATAATATAGAGAAAGCAGCCCAAGAAGACAGGAAGAGCTTGGTCAAGGGAAGAGACGCTGAGGACCGGAAGGGAGATCTTGGCAGCAAGGATCAGCAGAAGCGATCTTTAGCATGAATGCTTTGCTTCTATGTTATATATGTTTTCATAGAACTGGTAATAAAGGTGTGACAGGTGTTCAGAAAACACACCGCTCCTACCCACGGCCCTTCAGTGGCACACCCACATCACTCAAGCCTCACATAGGACAGTGCAGAAGCATTAGAAGAGCATGAAGTGGTGAGAGCCAGCCTTTCAGAGACATTTATCAATGGGTTTCTTTTTTCTTAAAGAAAAGAGATACATCCTGAGGCTAACAGTACGTCTGTTTATTTCTTATAAGTTCACAAAATGGCAGGGCTTCCAATGAAATTAATATTTGCTTAGTGGATCCATGATTAGCCTATTTCATCAGACCCCAAATATGCCCGTGTGTTACCCCCTGAGCTCTCCTTGCCAGTGCCTGTCCCTAGCAGGATGAAGGAGACACACACAGGGCAGCTGCATTCCTGTGTCTGTGATTAAGGGGGTGAAGAAGGAAAAAAGTTAGAGGTGAGAAAGTGCTTCAAACCCAAACATAATGTACACATCTACAAATTTTGACAAAATGTTAACAGACACAGCAAATCACTTACTAAGATGTTCTTTAGCCTCAAGTGTCAGGATAATTTTACAGTTTTAAGTCTGTACTTTAAGTAGTCAGTACTGTTAGAATTTTCTCTAAAATCCACGAATATCAATGTGTTTACATAGTTGGGTATTATCTTCACAGATTTAACGGAGAATATAAAATTTATAAATTTTAACAGAAATGCACAGAAGATGAAATTTATTCATGGTAGTGGTTTTCTTTTTGTTTTTGTCTTTCATGTTTTTTATTTTTTAATTTTTTTGTTTGTTTTGCTTTTTGTTTGTTTGTTTGTTTTTTGTTTCTAACATCTGCTTGTTTAACTTCTGGAAGCACCAGAAAGCTAGACAAGGCAGGGGTGGAGTCCAGGGAAAGGAAAGATGTCTATTTGGAATAATTTGTACAAGCTAGAAATGGTTCCAAGGGATCACAACGAAGTGGTTTCCTAATGAGAAACATTTTCCTTCACACAGATTGGGCTCAGAGGATGGGATCAACTCACACGCTATAGTTGCATGTGAATACACAACCATAGTTTTCATTGTGATTTAAAGTAGTAACCGAAAAGACTGGTGTGTTTGCTGGCCAGGATAGAAGTGAGTGGGAAGCGTGTAGCTTATGATGTCGGGGAAAAATAAACTGACTTAATAGCTGGAAGTCTGCAAAACAGAGGCCACAATGTTAAGGCAGGTGAAAATGTTAAGGGATGCTAATTTTTGCTATTGGTAAAGGACTCAAAGTTTTAAGGACTCCATTCCCAAGAGGAAATGCGCGTTCAATGACAAATTGGATAGGGCCGTGTGACTCCTCAGCCCAATATTATAACATGTCAAGTATTTTCCAAAAGCCACCCACTCTGCTCTATAAACAGATGAATCCTGGCTGAAGAAAGCTTCACTAACTTTGAAGATTTGAAAGGCATACAAATCTTAGGGAAACAAATCGTGACCAATAAAAGCTGAAGAGCATCTGTAAGACAGTATTACAAAGCTGGCTGACTTCCATGGCTGGAGAATAGTATTAGGAAAGTGACTCAGCAAGATTCTTCAAGAAAAAAAAAGCTGAGTCATTGGGTCAAAACATCATTGGTTCATTTTGAGGCATTACAGATATTTGGAAAATAAGACCAAAGCCTTATCATCATGATAAAGTAGGCTGGTGAAGAAATCGCAAAACTGGTTACCAGTTTAATCAACTTAGTAGTTTCCTCTCACCCTGTTTTTTTTTTTAAGAGTGATCAATAAAAACATTAATTTTCAGGAAGCAATAAACACAGAGCTATGTGGTAGGAAGAATAAGAGCAGACATAATTTTTTTGTCTTAGACACACAGAGTAAGACGTCATCATAGGTATAAATTTCTTACATGATGTTCACATAATTACGTCTTATTTCAAAGGCATTAGGACTCCATCCTAGAAATTAAACAGAAAAATGACACATCCAGTTGACCCCATCCACGGGGCCTCTACATCTTTAACAGTTGTTCCGTGATCTGGTAGCCAAGTCTCTCCTAAGGAGAGGTTGAATGCAATCGCGTTCAAGGGTCAATCATAGTGTCTGTGTGGCCCACGTTCTCCATGAACCTGTGGGGCCACTCTTGTTGTTGAGTTGCTGCTGCTGTTATGGTTATGATCATTACGTGTCCTTTGCAAAGAGTTCTGGGATGAGGACGTCTATGTAAACGTGTCTATATTGATTATTTTATTCATCTAACATCATGTAAATTATTTTATTATTAATGTTAAAATGTAAGTAAAACTCACCTAATTCATTCATTTTTCTTCACTTATCCTATTACTAAGCACATTTGTCAACAATTCATAGAAAAATACACAGTGGTGGGTTTTTATAATGTTTTAAAATAACTGCCCACACATTTGGTCCCACTGTTTTGTGATGCAATTCTTGGTCCTCTAATGAGCTTGCCAGTTGGCTCCTAAGCCTTCCAGGCCAGCATTCCCTAACACTGAGGAGCATCTCAGAAGCGCCTCGATTCAGAGGTTGACATAAAGCTGGCTGAGTATAGTACTTGTGATTGAACGTGTTTTGTTATTGTTTACATTAATAAAATATAAATAAAGTGCCAAACTCAGAATTTGCCCCTTAAAGTCAGATGCTATGTGCTTATGGTCTTCTGGGGAAGAAATGAGATGGCTGGTTTTTCATGGCTTGACTATTCCCATGGAGCAGGCATCATTCTTCTCTTGCAACGGCAATATTTTTTTTCTATTTTCCTTCAATTTCTCACAAGATCTTTTCCCATTAATGTCTAAACCAGGAAAAGTTTTAACAGTTAACTTTTTCACTTAACCAAAATGTATCTTAATTACTTTTAGAGTTTTTAAAATTTAGTCTTTGAAGTGTAACAAAATTAAATAGATTTGTTTTAGAATTTTCCAAAAATGAAGTTTTGGGAGAAGATGGAAAATATGGAAATATTTTTCCTAAGAATTCATTTACTTTCATTTCTTTTTCTTTTCCTTTCTTTGTTTTTAGAAAACATTGAGAGAGAAATAAAGTTTCACAATTCCATCATGCCAGAAACATCTATTAAATTGAATAAGAGTGAAAATATTAACCCTCAATATTACATTCTACATGTATCTTGAATGTATGGCATATAGGACTCTTGGTCTTCTAGAGAATTCTAGAACTGTCAGAAATGGTTACAGTGGAAAACTTTTTTTTCCAGGAAGCAAAAATATGTTAATGCCAAATCAATTGCATTTTTTTCAATTCCATTCAAGCAGGAAAGGAAATCTCTATCTGAAATTCAGACCCACTTTTACCACATCTCATTCTTAATTATCTAGACAAATATGGCAACTTCCTGCTAACTTTTTCTGAAGATATATAACTTTAGACTAACTTTCAAAAGCAGCTAACCTTAACAAGGATGTGGCAGCTGTTGGACAACTCACAGGCACATTCCGCTGTAATTAGAGCCAAGAAGCACTGGAGAACCATGTCCAATTGAATCCGAAAAGAGAATGTTAGTCAGCCAGAACATCCTTACTGGAAATAGAATATAACAACAACAAAAAAAATGGTCAGTAAACTTTAAGATTTTATTTTTCAAAAAATGCCTACCAAAATAATTACCTACCCTAGAGAGAAAAATTGCCCATTAACTTTGAATGACATCTTCTAATGATTTTATCAAGTTTTCATGTATATGAAATCATCTCTATTGTTTGAAACCACCAGGCATCTCAGCTTATATTCAGAGAGAGAGGAAGGAGTAGCTTGTGAAAGGCATGTCTAGCTCAACGACCTGACCTCTGAGTGGACCTGGAGGAAGGGGCCAGGTCTAACATGCCTCTGGGCAGAGACCCAGGAACACCTCGCCACGCCTTTGGCAAGGTCAGTCCTCCTGTGTGGGGATCCTGAGGCCATGCCCAAAGGAGATGTACCCTGCAGGGGAGAGAAACGTTGGCCAGATCCAGGATGCAGAGTCAGAATTTGAGGAGACAGGAAAAGAGCTCAATTGTGTGTTAAATTTTGGACAGCATGGTCCCAAACAGTCAAAGGGACAGTGGGGAGATGCATGTCTGTGGCGTCCTTGTGTAGAAGACCAGAGGGCACTGCGGCAGGGTGAGGAGGAGTCCACAGGGTGGATATGCAGCCCCTCGTGCTGCCAGCCCAGCGTGTGGCACCTCTAAATAGCACTCGCGGTAGGATTCTGTTTTTCGTTCTCCAGTTTCCATGGTGTGCCATTCCACAGACAGTTCTGGTTGTTTTAATGACAGGTGGACCATATCTTACATCATTTTCCCATATTTCTCAGTTCAACTCTGCACCACACAGACATGAACGCTTTGTGGTTAAGACACAGTTTAGTCAGAAGAACCGATGGCAGCTGGACCAGTGCAGAAGGAGAGTAAGAGCAGGTGCGTCCCCCAGCCGCCAGGGACAGCTTCTGACCACAGAGTGCTGGTGACTGCAGGACTGTGGGCAAGTCGTTCACCTCTGTGGGTCCCAGTGTCTTCAACAGTAAAATAAAAACATTGAATTAATATCTCTTTGACCTTAAAAAAGTCATCGTCTTCGTTATTCTTGTGGAATTTAATATCAAGAATCCCAGAAAGCCAGCGGCCTTCATCTGCACTCACTCCTCGGATTCAGCTGCTGAGCCCCTGCTCACCACGCACTTTCTCTAGTTGCACAGCACGTCCCTGACTGCATGCGAGAAGGCTTTCTCCAGACTCCAGCAAAAGAGCCTTCAGGAAGAGAGTGAGGGCTCCCAATCACACTTCTCAGTCTATAGAGGTGGAAATGTTTAGAAAAGAGACAGAAAAAAGAAAACTCACAATGCATGGAGAAAAGCCCTGAACGACTCCTCAGGCAGCTGTACAGGCCCCCACTCAGGATGCCCAGGCCGCTTGCATGGGGTTCCACTGCCGGTGTGTCCTGTCTGCAACCTGCGTGATTCAGGCCCCCTTGGCTGGGCTGCTAGGTCCCTCAGAGGCCCCCCTGTCCTTAGCACAGATGCCTGTCTTCCCAAGGAATTTGAGGGAGGCCAGCAGCACGTGAACGCCCACACCGTGCTTTACGACGCGGAAGATGCTTACAGCCAAATGGGAATTCTATGAACATAATGTTAATAAAAATTGATTTTTGAAAATGAAGCATCTTTCTTATACTACTTGCAGGTTAGATAAATAAGCCACATGGGTGATAAACACCTGCTCTTCGCAGTTATAATTGGCCAATTATTCTTTTACTTATTTTGGCCCCTATTTTACTATGGCCAAAATAATAGTAAATAGATCAATTAGCAGGTTTGAGATAAGACCTGGGGACTTATATTTTTCAGAACTAGGCTAAAATTCTCTCCCCCTCATCAATAAGTCACTGGGTCTCCCCCTCCTTGCCCCGCTTCCCACATCCAAGGAAGGGCTGAGATCCAAATAGTTATCGCACGACGGATAGCGTTCCTTCTTCATGACCTGCCACACTCACGTGATTTAAGCCGTGGTTTTGGATGTGGTTGATGATTTATTGTATGAAAAATGTAAATGATCTGGATGGCAGATGTTTTATATTTTCTGACCATTCATTTTCAGTGGGAATGTAATTAAAATTTATGAAGTGTATCTGCTGAATTGCATTGGCAATTGATGATCTCCTCCAGGGCTGTCTATCCACAGATGATGAGTGATTGTGGACAGAGACGTGTCGTGACAAGGGCAGGATGTGATGTTTCTGCCAGAGTGAAGCGACCTACGCAAAGGACGGGATTCCTTTGCCTTTGTCCCCAGCTCCCAGCCCCACGCAGCCCCACCCAGCCTACACCATGGAGAAAGGTGGGACAGTGTCTGCTCTTTCCTTTGCAGAGTTTTAAAACTCTCTGCCAGGCTCCTGTGTCCTCAGATGGCCTGAAGACCTTCTCCTGAAAGGCATGTTAGAGGCCCACCACAGAGATCCAGGGAGACGATATCATCCTTCAGAGAAAACTCACAGAAGGGACTTTGGCAAATTCCAAATCCTCCAGAGAGCTGTCATTGTTTGGCCTTGCAGACCGTGTTTTCAAGCATGGAAGTTACCATGAGAGGATCAAGTCAAAAGATTAGCTATAATCCTATCTATGTGCATCCACTAGATGAAATGTGATCATGCAATTATCAGTTGACGTGTCTACCTCCCTACTAAGCATGGAGCTTCTTGAGGTCACAATTCTCTCTGTGGCTAAAACCTGGCCAGCATCTGACAGCAGAGCCTGCCACGCAACCCATTCTTGCACTTGGATAAGCTGTGCTGAGGAAGCTACATCTGAGGAAGAGGAATGCCAAAGAGCCAGAACATGCTGCACCGTGGTGTTTATTGGCATGGTTTTTCAGTACCTTATGACTTCTTGTGAGACCTTTCCTTTTGTGAAGATGCCAAACTCTCATCATTGATAGCGTGTCCGGAATTGGTGGGTTCTTGGTCTCACTGACTTCAAGAATGAAGCCGCGGACCCTAGCGGTGAGTGTTACAGCCCCTAAGGCAGCACCTCTGGAGTTGTTCGTTCCTCCCGGTGGGCTCGTGGTCTCGCTGGCTTCAGGAGTGAAGCTGCAGATCTTCGAGGTGAGCGTTACAGCTCATAAAAGCAGTGTGGACCCAAAGAGTGAGCAGTAGCAAGATTTATTGCAAAGAGAGAAAGAACAAAGCTCCCACAGTGTGGAAGGGGACCCCAGCAGGTTGCCAATGCTGGGTCGGGTAGCCTGCTTTTATTCTCTTATCTGGCCCCACCCGCATCCTGCTGATTGGTAGAGCCAAGTGGTCTGTTTTGACAGGGCGCTGATTGGTGCGTTTACAATCCCTGAGCTAGATACAAAGGTTCTCCACGTCTCCATCAGATTAGTTAGATACAGAGTTTCCACACAGGTTCTCCAAGGCCCCACCAGAGCAGCTAGATACAGAGTGTTGATTCGTGCATTCACAAACCTTGAGCTAAACACAGGGTGCTGATTGGTGTATTTACAATCCCTGAGGTAGACATAAAGTTTCTCCAAGGCCCCACCAGAACAGCTAGATACAGGGTGTCCATTGGTGCACTCACAAACCTTGAGCTAAACACAGGGTGCTGATTGGTGTGTTTACAATCCCTGGGCTAGACACAAAGACTCTCCACGTCCTCACCAGACTCAGGAGCCCAGCTGGCTTCACCCAGGGGATCCCGCACTGGGGCTGCAGGTAGAGCTGCCTGCCAGTCCCGGTGCTGTGCACCCGCACTCCTCAGCCCTTGGGTGGTCGATGGGACTGGGCGCCGTGGAGCAGGGGGCGGCGCTCGTCGGGGAGGCTCTGGCTGCACAGGAACCCACGGAGGCGGGGGAAGGCTCAGGCATGGCGGGCTGCAGTCCCGAGCCCTGCCCCGCGGGAAAGCAGCTAAGGCCCGGCGAGAAATCGAGCGCAGCGCCGGTGGGCTGGCAATGCTGGGGGACCCAGTACACCCTCCGCAGCCGCTGGCCTGGGTGCTAAGTCCCTCATTCCCCGGGCCGGCAGGGCCAGCCGGCTGCTCCAAGTGCGGGGCCCGCCAAGCCCACGCCCACCCGGAACTCCAGCTGGCCTGCAAGCGCCGCACGCAGCCCCGGTTCCCGCTCGCGCCTCTCCCTCCACACCTCCCTGCAAGCTGAGGGAGCCGGCTCTGGCCTTGGCCAGCCCAGAAAGGGGCTCCTACAGTGCAGCGGTGGGCTGAAGGCCTCCTCAAGTGCCGCCAAAGTGGAAGCCCAGGCAGAGGAGGCGCCGAGAGCGAGCGAGGGCTGTGAGGACTGCCAGCACGCTGTCACCTCTCAATAGCATCACTGTCCTGTAAAGTCCCCAGAGCATTGTGTTAAGTTCCCAAGTTCCCAGTCCCAGCATGCCACAGAATTGGATGGCCTGGGTGAAGGAGGTCATAAGAAGCCTGAGCCGCAGCATCGATGGTGTGGACGCTCTGTGTCAGTGCAGAAACTTTCTCTTTGCTTCTGCTTCTTTTGCACCTAAATGTTTACTTTAAATTCCGCAAGTCAACGTGTGTGTGGTTCTGATGAGAATGTGACCTAAAAGTGCTGTGAGTACAACTGAGTAACACTGGGGCTCAAATGAAGACTGATGACCATGGTAACAAAAGAAGAGTCTTTGTGTCAAGCAGTTTCTTTTATCACCTCACCTTTCTCCATGGAACACCCTTTTTTATTTCTCTTCTCCCTTCTGTTGATCTTCATCGCCAGCACACCCACCTATTGTTTAACCAGGTATTCTCCAAGCCATTCATTCTATTTCATACAATCAGTAGGATGGAGTCTTTGATAGCTAGTACTTCTCACTAAAACAGAAAAAAAAGTAAAAATACTGAAATAACTTAGTTTTATTTCATCAGACCCAGATGATCGCTCTATTTACTGAGATGCCTGGACACCCGGGAGGTCTTTAAAAAGCATTCACAACTCATGGGAAGATAGAATTCCTGAGCCAAAGGGCACCTCAAATTATTTAGCACAAGCCCTTTATTTTATAGAAGGGGAAAAAATGGCTCAGTGAGCTGAGGAGTGGCAGCTCTGGGACTGTGATTCAAAACTCTCATGGCTCCACATTGCAAGCCCTACTTCTGTGCATAGTCTGATTTTGTTTTGAGATACCAGCCATTTTCTTTCATTTATTCTCTTGGCGCTTCAAAGTCACAGTAAAACAGCAACTTAGCACTGCACGAAGCAGGGCTCTAGGTGCAGCTGTGAGGATGAGAACCTGAGTACAGCGTTTACAAGAACACACTGTGTGCCAGGCCCTTGTCTGGACAGCAATGCTACCATAAGCTGTATGATTACTCCCATTCTACAGGGAGGCAACCTGGCAATTTCCACTTTAACCTTTCATTTCTTCTTCTTTGGCCCTATAATTCCCTTCAAGAAAACTACACTTACAATCTATAATCAGTACCAAAATTTGGTACAAGGATGTTCATTGCAATATATTAAATGTCAGAAGATGAAAAGATGGTTAAATAAATTATGGTAAGGCCAAGCACAGTGGCTCATGCCTGCATTTTGGGAGGCTGAGGCAGGTGGATCACTTGAGGTCAGGAGTTCAAGACCAGCCTGGCCAACATGGAGAAACCCCATTTCTACTAAAAATACAAAAATTAGCTGGATGTGGTGGCATGCGCTTGTAGTCCCAGCTACTCGGGAGGCTGAGGCAGGAGAATTGCTTGAACCTGGTGGGTGGAGGTTGCAGTGAGCTGAGATCACACCACTGCACTCCAGCCTGGGTGACAGAGCCAGACTCTGTTTCAATTAAAAAATAAATAAAAATAAATAAATTATGGTAGAGCCATATAATAGACTATCTCCTGAGTGTAAGAAAATCATGTCTTTATCCTTTGACCATAAAATTCTACTTCTACTATTTAGGAAATAAATAATGAAGGGTACCCATAAATATTTAGCTAAAAGTTACGTTTATAGCTTCATTATAAATCACAGATTAACAACAACATAAGTTTCTGATAAGAGTTTATTTGTGAAATAAACTATAATACATTTATATAGTGGAACACCATACACCTAATAAAAATTATCACACAGATTATTACTCAAGATATTCATGTAATATACTATTTATTATACAGTTAAATCATTATGTTACCAAGCAATATAGAGACGCAAAATTATACTATTTTCATTCAAATTTCACATAAATAGATAGAAACCAAAAAACTAAAATGTTAACAGCAGTCATTTGTAAGTAAGGGGATTATCACTGATTTTATTTTCTTTTCTTTCTTTTCTATATTTTTTATTTTTCTCATAAAGAACGTAAGTACTTACATAGTAAAGAAAAAGAAAAGCAATATAAGTCCCTCATTTGAAAGTTATAATATTAATAGAAGAAATCAGAATATAACTCTCTATCTAAAGTATTACCCAAATTTTGTTTTTAAACATTTGGACTATAATACATATGCTTCAGAATACCTAGGAAATACGTATATGATTATTCTTATGGCTTAGAACTGTAGGTGATTTTTATTTTATTCTTCATATCTGTGTTTTGCCAAGTTTTCTGCTGCAAAACTGTATTTTATAATCAGAGAAAACAACAACAATCACAGGACACATAGAAGCAGAATCCGAGTTTTCCTATTTTAGTTAAAATACTAAAAAATAAAGCAGAATATTGAGCGTATCTGGGAAAATTAGAAGGAAAGTGAACACTTCTCTTTCTTTTCTTTGAACTTTATTTTTAAGTGGCTTCCCGACTGCCAGAATGTTTACCAAACTCAGTGCTAAGATTTTCATTGACAAGCACAGGCATGCTGTAGCCCGCTTTCCTGTGAACTGTCACAATAAAAAGACATTCACATTTTAGTATTTGGGCAAAATGTTTAACACCCAAACATTTGTATTTTTCCTTCAGTTTTCAAAACAACTTTAAATCTCTCTTTTCAAAACAGTGTTAAATGATGTCACTCATTAGCTAGCAGGTGGCTGACAGTGGAGAACTGTGTTTAATGCTTCCATTTCCAATGCAGCTGGAAGCACAGACCAGGTGAGCGTGCAGTGTGCGGGTTCAACTTAGGACCTGCAGGCTGGGCGTTGAATAAGCTGGGGGCGGCACTGCAGGAAGCTGGGGTAGACTTCCGAGCCCCAATCAGGAACGTGAGGCATGAAGTCCAACCTCACACTGCCTGCATGGAGATAGATCTGGGAAAATTAAGCCACTGTCAATAAAGGAATCAGTGCCGCTCAGAGTATAAGAGCCATGTGTCCCATATAAAAAACCACTGTTGGAAGTCCAGCTGTCATTTTAGGGCAGACTGAAAAGGAGATACAGAAAGTATCAAGAAAGTCAGCCGGGAGGGCTGTCCTGACCTGAGCCTAGTGACAGCCGAGAAAAAGAATGTGGCATCAGTGACGTAGTTCACATGGTGCTGGTTATGATGTTTGGCTACAATAGAGGATGAGGTGGCAATGATGATAAACTGTCATTGAATGGACATAAAAGATGAAATAATCTTGAATCCCTCCTGAGCCCACCAAGCCAGGCTAAGCCTAGAGAGGGTCTGGGGGAGGCTCCGTGTTTGGATACCCAGCCCCTGCGCTGGAGGAAAGCTGTGCATCTTCAATGGAGTCTCTGAATCCAAATGGCTGGGGTGGGGTCAAAAGCACTTTCTTTCCTACACTTAAGAGGTATTTTAAGTTTAGGAGTGAGCAGCATGCTGGGATTTCATTAAGATCTCTTTGGGGAACACAAAACACTTAGTGCCTGACTAGGCCTTGTTCGTATCAGCACCGGGTTTGCAGCCAGATGGTTTTTTAAGCCCTACCCATAACCATTGCCCCCAAGTTGCTCAAAGGGACAACAAGGGTTGACCCAAACCAGCCATTCAGTCAGCCCAAGGGACTGGATTAAGTCTTCTGTGACCCTGTGCTTGGAGGTGCAGATGGCCCAACTTGTGGCATGAAATGCCACTGATAATGGGCGACACTAAGACCTGAAATTTCACAGAAAGGCCAGCATGGTAAGTGTGTCTGCTTCATAAGATTTTTGTGCAGATTCGGTGAGAGGAGAGGCTGTAGGTTCAGTGTGGAGGACAGGGGCCAGCTCAGAGCAAATGCCCAAGTGTGAGTCCTTAGAACCTTATTATTCCTCGCGCTTCACATTTGCTTCGCATTTCACAGACTTCAAAGCATTTTCACTGAGCATCCTCATATTCATTTCTCACCTTAGGTGAGAGGTAGAGAGTGGGGTGCAATTATAATTACGCCCATTTTCCATTCATGGATCTGATGGGAGTTTCGCGTTTTGCCCGGGGATGGTGTTGGGTGGTAACGGGCCAGGGTTCCGAGGCCCAGGGACTCTGCTGCCCAGTGCTCTACTGAAAACACCAGGATGCTGTTCCACGGTCATCTGTACCTGCACTACAGCTGTGTTGTTTTGTGATATCTTTTTCCATGGTGAAAGCAAATGATTTATAAACACATTGATTGACACCACCAGAGCATTCCTAACAAGGATTCTTTGGTTCAGTAGAGATAACCCAGGCAAGAACAGGAAGAAAACTCACAAGGTTCTTGCTCCTGGAGTGAGTGAATGATTTTTCAACCACTAAAACCCCCCTCTTGTAAATTCTTTTATTTATTTATTTATTTATTTATTTATATTTTTGAGACAGGGTTTCACTCTGTTGCCCAGAATGAGTGCAGTGGTATGATCTCAGCTCACTGCAGCCTCAACCTCCTGGGCTCAAGCAATCCTCCCGTCTCTGCTTCCTGAGTAGCTTGGATTACAGGCACATGCCACCATGCCCAGTTGATTTTTGATTTTTCGTAGAGCTGGGGTCTCACTACGTGGCCAGGCTAGGCTTGAATCCTGGATGCAAGTGATCCTTCCACCTTAGCCTCCCGAAGTGCCGGGATTCCCACACCCAGCCTTGTACATCCTTCTGTAAGCTCCCATGCATTCTCTCAGATGTGTCTTGTTTCCTGGTTGTGGCCCCTAACCTGCCCCTGTACTGTAGAGTCTTTCCAGGAAACCAAGGGCTGCAGACGAAACATTAACAACATAGATGGTGGTGAGTGTTCTCCATTGAGTGCCTGCTCTGTGGTGGGCAATGAATGAAGATCCTTGATGACTTTCCGTAATTTAGTCCTCACCATAACCACTGGCAGGTAACAGCCCATAAACTGATAAAGGCAGGATCTGGACTGAGGCATGACCAGCTCCAGATGCAAAGCCCCTCACCTGGGTGCTAGCCCACCTGCCTGGTGGGGGAACCAGAGCCAACATTGCCCTCTGCTCCCTTCCCCCTGGGGCCCCTCCCACAGGCTTCTGCAAAACCAGGTTGCACAAAACCAGGTGCCTTTCACCTGCCAGGTTTCATCTCAGGCCCTGTGCTCTTAATGATAACCATAGATTTCCCACTGGCAACCTGGGCCATCTTCCTTGTCACAAGGTAGCCAGTTGAAATGAACACAGACTCAGGCTATTGGGACCATCATGCCCCCCTCATAACCTGGGAGAGAGCTCTGCAGTGGCCTCCAGAGTCTGCCCTCTCCACCATGCTTCTTTTCTCCTCTGAAGCTTCTCCACCCCACCACACCTGCGACCTCTTCTCTCTAAATTTCCATAACTGTCCTTCACTGGGCCCACACCCAGGACATAGAAAGATGGAGGTGGTGACTCACACATGGCCTGCTGTCTGAGGGGAAATGGGGACATTCAATCAGAAATCTCAATGATATGTGAAGAGATTTAAGATTGAAAATGCCCAAGAAACACCTAAGGGAAAAGAATCGTGGTCTGGGAGACTCCGGCCTCCTTTTCTACACCACGGGAACCAGCATCTCCATGCAGGCTCTCTTGCCTCTTGCACTGACTGCTCCGTAAATGTTCTTCTGGGTCTTCTGGGTAGAACCGCGGTTTGTTCAGCTCTCTCTCTCTCTGCACACCCCAGTAGGCCTAGTGCAGAGTTTGGCTTTGCATAGGTGCACAGCTCAGCACCTTCATGCCAAAGAGCCTCAAGGGTCTGGGAGCTACTGCTGCATCACAAACCTCCCCAGGCTCAAAGGCTCACAGTTCAACATGTTACCCATTACTCCTCACATGTTTGTGAGTCAGTTATGCAGTTCTGGTGATCCTGGATGGGGGTCCTCATTCCTCTGTGGGTGGCTGTGGGCTCTGCTGGGATGGCTGATGGGGCATGGCCTTGAGGACACACAGTCAGGTCTCCTCTGGCATCTGTTCCTCCTGCCGGCAGGCCAGCATGCTCCTGGTAGTGGCAGCCTCCAGGACAGCAAGCAGAAACAGAAAAGCACATTTTTAAAGCCAGCAAGTATGGATGTGACTCCCGTCCCCTTGGCCAGGACAAGTCGCTTGCCCCAGGCCAGTATGCATGCGGGAAGGCACAGACCTGAGAGGCCAAGGGGCATGAAAGTGGAAGGCTGTGAATGTCGGGGGCCAAGTGTACCTCATCCCACTGCAGAGGGAAGCTTGCATCCAGCCAACTCAAATCCTACACACTTCCATTTTAATGGGTTTCACTCTGAAATAAATGAATGTTTCTCAAGGCAACATTACATCCAGTTCTGCCAGCACAGAGTCCTACGTCCTTTGTGAGGGCTGTGCAGAGTCCTGTGAGGCCCCTGGTAGACAAAAGATGGGCCGTGAGAAGCGGGTCCCAAGTGAGGATGACGAGAGGGTGGGAAGTGCCAACACAGATCCCATTTGGAACTTCATCTTCTCCAAAGAATGTCAAATTTTGAGTGGAAAGGGGAAAAAAAGGGGGGAGCCCCAAACGTAACACAACACTCTGAAGTCAGTTCTTTTTCTTTCTTGACTAATTAAGCTTAACCAGAATGGTGGGGCTGTCAGGCATGGGGAACCTTTCCCGAGAGAAGAAAGGAGCCGCTCTCCAGGTGGGTTCTCGACTCTGGCTGGCTCCCACCACAACATACATTTGGCATCCATGACAGCACTGTCAAAAATAATAGCGAGAAAGCTCACTGTCTGTCACGACGGAATAATTATGTATGGGCTTTCCTTACACTCAAGATGGATTAGATATTTCATTGAGGAAAATATATGTGGCTTTTAAAAAGAATGTAATGTATTGAGGGCACTGCTGAGATTAATAGCCAAATAAAGAATTTTTTTTAAAAAGTTCTGTGTGTGTATGTGTGTGCGTGTGAACATGTCACTCACGAAGAGATGGGAGATGTCATTCCTAAGCTGGTTAATTACAAAATGCATTAATGTTTTATTATACCCTTATCAGTAATTAATCACCCACTTTGATGCAAAGTTCAGCCTCAGAAAAGTATCGTGAAATTGTCCTTCATGTATGAATGAGGATTTTTAGGGGTGAACAAAGACCATGACAAAGATAGAAGTGCATTCCCCCTGGAAAGAGGACAGGGATTAGCCTTGTGTGAATCTTACACTGTGTATGTTACCCTTGGGGTGTTTATGAGGCCAGAACGAAAGGAAGCGAGAGAGAGAGAGAGAGAGAGAGAGCAAGGGAAGACAGAGAAGAGAGAGAGAGAGAGAGACAGAGAGGGGGTTGTCTCCACAACAGGGGGATGGGGAGCTTTCCTTAGTGGTGTTCTTCAGGTGCAGAGTTTGAATAAAAATGCAAAACAGGATGCTCCCATTCAGTAAATATTATCATTTTTATTCACTCATTAATTAAGTTGCTTAATTGCTGCTGTCAAAAGACTCTTGAGTTTGTGACTGGGGCTGCTGCACTGTTTTGATAGGAGCTGAAGGAGAGAAAGGCAATATTGCTTGCTCGCTTGGCTTTCTGAAGAAGGAAGCCTCAGTAAGGCAGATCAGAAAGGATCCAAGAGGGTGATGTGGAGAGGGAACACTGCTTCTGGGGGGAAACGGCCAGTTGCAGGACTCCTGTAGGAGGCTATTTCATTACTGTGATGGATGCCCATTGCCGGCATATTATCATTTCAGTCATTACTCTGTGAAAATCACTTTTATGCAAAATATTTCCCCCTTTAATCTAACTTCCCAAGAGGGGCAGGAATGGAAATAGACTCTGGCCTTGTCAGTCAACACAATTCTGCATCCCTCTGTATCTGCTTCAGAGGAATGACTCCGGGCTGTTTCGGAACACATCCTGTCCAAGGCACTCCATCTGCAAATTCCCAGTGCTTCCAGGGCCTCCCATGCATAATGCTCCACGTTTCTTCACACTGGGGTGATCACATGTCCCACGGAGCCTAAGCCAGACTGCCGATCAGCAAACACATACCAGAAATAGCCTACAAAGTGTCTTGGTGCTGACATTTGATTAATGTTCCCTGGCCTTTTCGTGCTCAAATATGCTTTATTTGAAATATTTGAATAACCTTTGAGCACACCCTTCCTAATTTGTCACCCTGTGCACACCCAAAAATAATAGACAGGCTAATCCCGTAGTCACAGCGCCCTCTTGCCCAGGAAGAGATCGCTCCCGCCATGTCTAAGCACACTGGGCTTCCCAAGAGGTATGGCTCCACCCCATCTACCACCGAAGCATGGAAAAACAATGAAGAACAACAACACGGGCCCACTGGCATCACCCTCAATGGGAAAAGTGACGGTGGATCTGCACAGTAAACATGGGTGTGTGTATCTGACCTTCCCTAGAGTCTCAGGTAGAGGGGAGCTCCAAGTTAACTCTGCTTCCCTGCCTGAGGGCAACTAAATGTTTTTCTTCTGCCTTTCACAATGTAGCTACTCCTCCATCCAGTGGAGCCAAGGGCATCTATGTGTGCATGCATAGGCCACTTATGCATTGCCTGTGTATCGTGTGCATGTGTAGGTTGTTGCATATGTGTGCATGTGTGGATGGTTGCATATGTGTGCATGTGTCCATGTTCCCTATACTTTCTCAATGACCTCAATTGCATGCTTATTGGGTGCCTGGTTGATAGTTTATCTGAGAGGAGCTGCCACGTGGTGACCCTCACCTGCAGGCTGGAAAACCAAGCCACACAGAGAACATGATGAAGGGCTAGGAGGTCAGGCCAGTTAGCTAATGAGTTACTTGAATCTTTATTTTTTTGTTAAAATACAGCTAGACATGTTGGAATCCTGATGTCAAATCGCTATGAATTTTGTGCCAAAAAAAAATCTTCATTTTCAGGGCTGCCATGGGCTTTGCTTGCATATGCTGGGAAATTACTCTCTCCTTTGCCATGAGGAGGGTACGAAGAAAGGAAGGAGGGAGGGAGGGAGGGAGGGAGGAAGGGAGGGAGGGAAGACTGAGAAGCATCTCAGTTCACAGCATTAGTCTCACCCTCTTCAATTTTCTGAGAAATTCATTTGCATTTAGGACAAGGTGACTTGCTTCTGTTTTCCACTACCTTCATGAAGGAAGGTGGGGAATAGTTGTTATAATTTTCTAACACTTACCTTACAAATCTAATGGTTTTATTTGACTGTCAAACCCAACTCTGCGAGACATATTTAAATGCCTTGGTATCTTGCATCTAGGGGTATTGATTAGGTAAGATACTAACCATGGGGACTATCAAATTCCTATAATGGCCTGAATGTGTCCTCCAAAAATTCATATGTTGAAATCCTAACTCTAATGTGATCTTATTAGGAGGTGGGACCTTTGCAAGGTGATTAGGTCATGAGGGTGAAGCCCTCATAATTGGAATTCCTGTCCTTATAAAAAGACACCAGAGAGCCCCTTTACCCCTTTTGCCATGTGAAGACACAGTGAGGAAGCAGGGCCTCACCAGCCACTGTACCCAGCCTCCAGAATTGTGAGAAATAAATTTCTGTAGGTTATAAGCCACACAACATACGGCCTTTTGTTATAGCAGCCCAAATAGACTAAGACAGGGGCCATTATATCCTACGATTGGTAGACAGAGATGCTGAAGTTTGTATAGACCAGGAAACCCAGCAGCTCAAATCATAAGGAACCTGGAGCAGAGGGAGGGGAGGGTGGAAAAGGGAGACTACCGGAGCAAGAGCTCTAACGCAATCATGCTGCAAATTCAGGATGAGTTAGAGGGAGCCAGCACCATGTCTACATCACTACACTTCCAATCACATTAAATGATTTAGATGATCTCAAGCTTCTGAAAATAGCAGCATGAACACAAGTGTTGATCTAAAACAGGAAGATTACAACCATACCACAGATATATGAAATATTTTCCAGGAAAAGAAAAAAAGCCACCAGGGGAAATATGGTTTTACCTGTTATTATTCTTGTCATGTTGCAAGCATTCATGTAGATAGGCTTTGTTTGAGTAGGAAATGACACAACTTTATGCAATATGGACAACATTCTGGAACAAAATTCTAAAAAATTTAAAATTCTAGTTTTTGACATCAAAAGTCAAATTTTCTGAAAAATGAAGAAAGAATTATTTCACTTAGTGCTTATGTTGGCTTTCTATTACTACTATAACAAATTACCACAAACTTACAGACTTGAAACAGCACAAAGTTATCATCTTGCTGTACCGTGGGTCAGAAATCAAACACAGGTCTCCCTGAGCTAAGATCCAGGTGTAGGCAAGGTGTGTTTCTTTGTTTGCTGGAGAGGAGAATCCATTCCTTCCTTTTCCAGCTCCTAGAGGTCACCCACCATCTTTGGTTGGCAGCCCCTTCCTCTATCTGCAATCCTGTCTTCTGATTTAAGTACCCTGTCAATCTCTTTAACTACCCACTTCTACTTTTAAGAACCCTCATGGTTACACTAGACCCACTTGGATAGCCTCCGTATTTTAAAGTCCACTGATTAGCAAGCTTAACTCCATATGCTCCCTTAATTCCTCTTTGCCATGTAACTCACATATTCCCACATTCCAGGACTAGGATGTGGACATCTTTGGGGGCCATCATTCTGCATACCACACTGCTCTTAAGGTAAGCAAGAATAACATGAAGAGTTGAAGGAAAGGCCATCCCAGCAGGCAGGGATTACCACACTGGGCTGACCAAACACTCTCTAGATATGCCATGGAAAGTGCAGAAGGTAGTATGATCAGATCAATCTGGGAAACGTGAGATCATCACATCTTTTTCCTAGAGGTTTATATGGTTCCTGTGTCTACTCTAACAAAGTACCACAGACAGGCTTGAAACAATAGAAACTTATTCTCTCACAGTTCTGCAGGCTAGAAGTCTGAGATAAGAGGTCAAGATGTCAACAGAGCCCAGCTCCATCTGAAGCTGATGTGGTTTGTTTGGCTGTCCCCACCCAAATCTCATATTTAAGTGTAATTCACATAATTCCTACCTGTGGTGGGAGGGACCCAATGAGAGGTAATTGAATCATGGGGGTGATTGCCTTCATGCTTTTCCAGTGATAGTGAGTGTGTTCTCATGAGATCTGATGGTTTTATAAGGGGCTTTCCCCACTTCTCTCTGCGCTTCTCCCTCCTGCCATCATGTAAAGAAGGACATGCTTGCTTCCCCCTCCACCATGATTGTAAGTTTCCTGAACTGTGAGTCAATTAAACCTCTTTCCCTTATAAATTACCCACTCTCAGGTATGTCTTTTATAGTAGCATGAGAAGGAACTGATACAGAAACCTAGAGAGGAATCCTTCCTTGTCTCTTTTAGCCTCTGGTGTTTGCCAGCTATTCTTGGCCCTCCTTGGCTTATAGACGCATCACTCCCATCTCTGCCTCCATCGTCACATGGGCATCCTCTCCCTGGTCTCTCTCTCTGTCTCTCTGTCTCTATCCTACTTTTTACAAGGACACCAGTCATATAGAATGAAGGGTCCACCTTAAATCCAGTATGACCTTAACTAATTACATCTGCAAAACCCTTATATCCAATTAAGATCATATCAACAGGTATAAGGACTTCAACCTACCTTTTTGGGGAGGTAGAATTCAACCCACAACAAGGCCCAAACTAAGGATTAGCATTTTAAAGAGTCTAAGAAGTACTAGGGAAGAAATCCTATTTAACTCGGTTTAACCTACAGCTTCCCAAATTTATGACCATAGAATCGTTTTGCATAGAATGCCTTTTAATATGCCAAACAACACATTGTGGGGAATGTAACTCTAAGGAATAATTAATATTGCAACTCTACCACTCCACTCAACACATTATTTGATTTTGAAATTCTTACCTTTATCTGATTCTGTCTTTAAAAAATCACTCCACTTATTCTTTAGCAGTTTTCTGACATAGCATATTCCACAAGAACTCCAGAATTCCTCTTCTGTTATATTATGACTTTTATATGACTTTCTTTTTTCATATATCTTATCGAGGAATAGCTTACATACAGTGAAATGCATGAATATTAAGCATGCAGTTCAATGAGTTTTACAAATGCAAACACTTGTAAAACCCACACTTCTATCAAGACACAGGAAGATCTTTTATGCCCCTTCCCACTAAATCCTCCCACCAGAAGTACTCCCAGTTCTGACTTAAGTTACCATAGATTAATTTTACCTGTTCCAGAACCTCAGATAAAAGAAACCATATTGTATGTACTCTTTCATGTATGGCTTCTTTTATTCAGCATGATGTTTTTTCAGATCCATCCATCCATCTATCCATCCATCCATGAGGTGTATCAAGAGTTTATATTTTTTTTTATTGATGAGTAGTATTCCACTGGATGGATAAACAAAATTGAATTATCTTTTCTCCTGCTTTTAGATAGCTGGCTTGATTCCATTGTTTGTTATTATGCATAAAGCTGCTGTGAACATTTTGGTATAAGGCCTTTTGTGGACATACATTTTTATTTCTCTTGGATAAATACCTACAAGTGGAATTGCTGGGCTGTAAGGTATAAAACATAAGTATGGTTAACTTGTTAAGAAACTGCAGCAGTTTTCTCAAGTGAATGCACAACTTCACACTACCACCAGTCAGGTATGAGAGTTCCAGTTGCTCCATATTCCCACCAACATTTGACAGTGTTGGTCTTTTTCACTTTAGCCTATATGAGGATTTCTTCACCTTTTAATAAATCCTTCTATGCCTAAGATAGAACCACAAGTAAAATCCTAAAGCAGGATCTTGTTTATGTTTTCGTTTTAAAGCACAGACAGTTTAAGCTTAAGGAAGAGCCTATTCTTTTTGGATTTAGATCTAGGAAGATTGTGAAATTCAATCTATTCTAGGAAGATTGTGAAATTCAAATATATTTATGTATTTAAAAATACTATATTGCTAGCCACCAATGACTCAAAACGAATAATTTTTTAAACAACAATAATCAAATTAAGGAAGTTTATATTTTGTTCTTTTGTAAATTTGAACTGGAATGCAACACGTGGATAGAAAAATATGAAGCTATATTTTATACCTATGTCAAATTATTTAATTATAAATACTGAGCTAGAAAGCACTAAAGACTAATTATGTCCCCAATATACCTACATTGACAATGGTTATAACAGAGCAAATAGAGTATAATGTAACTTATAATATTATCATAATTTGAGACCTTAAGGGGACTGAAATATGCTCACATTTATGGAAACTAAATTATGAAATGACTCTAGAATCCACATGTTGGCAGTGGTTTAAGGCAGCCTGTCAGTGATTAGTATACACCAATACATGTATCAATCATGCTGCACTAGTAGCTTTGGTGTGATGGTTTTATTTTTACGCAAGAATTTCGTTTCCTACAAGTTGTAAGCTCTCCTAGGAGAGCCCTCCTATGGAGTACGTGGGCTTTCTGAGGCTTTGCAGCCCCTCAGGCTCTGCCCTGGCAACAGTGCCCAGCACCATGCCCGCCTAGACGTGCTCTTGGCAAAAAGCCCTTCTGCCCAGGAGACTCAGAGGGCAGCCTCAGCCCTGACCACAGCAGCCCTGAGAGTCCCTCTTCAACTTCCCAGGAGATGCTTTCAGGGGCAGGAAAGGGGTCAGGAGCCAGGCAGCTTCAATGCTTCAGCCCTGACCCAGGCTCCCAAAGTCGTCAGGGCACCAGCAGCTCCCCTCTGTAAACCTCTCTATGGAAATTTGTAACCTAAAATAATTTTATCTCTTTCTCTCTTTACAACTGAAGAAAAGTACTTCTTAGAGCAAGCTTTAACTACCTACCTTCAATGTTCCATAGTCAGGGAAAGCGATACAAATCAACGTGTTTAAGTAGTTCCTTTACTAGCGTTGATAGAATCCTAAAATCGCGCTAAAGAAGTGTCTTTGGTGAGGAGTGAAATCGTATCCGGAAAGCCGATTGCATGGCGAGGCTGTCTGGCGATGCTGCAGTCCTGGAAACAGGAAGGCTTGTCCTAAAGTCAACAGGGGTCAGAACCGCACATAAACCGAAGCCAGCTCTGCAAGTCCGTTTCCAGAGTCACATTTTCGGCCTGGGGGTGGGTTGGGGACGGGGGGAGCACGCTTGATTCATCGCCTCAAATAGTCATGGTTAGGAACATTTCAGGGCTGTGTTACTTCTGAATAATTTGTCTCATCGCTTTGATCCAGGCTGTGGGGGTGGGGCGTGGGCGGAGGGGAGGCAGCAAAGCCCTACAGGCGGGCCTTTCATTTCAGGAGCCGGGAGTTCTCTTTAAAACACGTGTGAAAATCCACTGGAAAAAACCGCAGGTCTTCCTCTTCAAAGTCACGCAGAGCAGAAGTGACCCCGACCCTAAAAACCCGGGTCCTGTACAACTTGAACTTTCTTAGTCGCCGATGTTTTCTTCCCCCTCAAGGGATTAGACAGAAGTTGCACATAAAAGCACTTTTAGAGTCAGCCTGCCATTAGCGTCTCCCTATGAAATTTCTAGCGTGGTCATTACCGCTCACTTAGCAACGCTCTGGCGGGGCAGAAAGTTGTCTTTTCCTCCCACAGAAGCAAACACTTTTCCTGTTATAGAGTCAGTTCTCCTGCGCTTGGGCCGATCAATAACCAAGTCGGGGCCCCCGGACGCAGCCCAGAGCCCAGCCCCGCGCTCGCGGGTTCCCGGGTGCCCGGCCCGGCCCATCCATCACGCGGCCACCGCTGCGCGCAACCCGGGCGGGACGAGCCCCCGCGATCCGTCTTCGCCGTGAACTCTGCGTCCCCTCCTGACCTCGCGCTCAACCCGGACACACGGGGAGGTGCGAAGCGGCCTCCCGGGGCTCGGCCCGCTCCCCGCCGCACATCAAACGCTCGCGCTGACCCCGGCGCCGACCGGTCCCTGCACGTGCAGCGCGGCCGCGCGCTCCCGGCTCCGCAGCCCCCGCCGCCGACAGGGCCCCGCAGGGCTCAGCGGGGCGGGAAGGGGAAGTCGGCCAGGCCTGCGCGGCTTCCCAGGCTGTCCCGGCGCAGAGGCGGCCCCAGGCCTGCTTGGAAAGGAACTGTCCCCGCGTATCCCGGCGGGGTGAGCGCAAGGCGGGTGCTGTCCGACTTTCAACAGTCCCAGCGAGAATGTCCTAGGAAACTAAACAACTTTTTAAACTGTCTTTCCAAAGAATCCGGATGCTGTGAAGTCAACCAGCTCCTGGAGGACTGACCGGAAAGGCACCTGGCCTCGGCCTGGGCGGCTCTCCATTCGTTCCTCACTGCGCCCCCTCATCCCCACTCCCCGGGCCCTGCAGGGAGCCGCGTGGTGCCGACCGCGGCATTGCCTGGACCCATCAACTCGTAAAACACACGAGCCTTAGCAGAGGTGCGATTTCATTCCTCACCAGAGGCCCTTGAGATTTTAGGATTCTATCAACGCTAGGAAAGGAACTACTTAAACACGTTGCTTCGTACCGCTTTCCCTGACTATAAAACATTAAAGGTAGGTAGTTAAGCTCGCTCTAAGAAGTACTTGTCTTCAGTTGTAAAGAGAGAAAGAGAGAAAATTATTGTAGGTTAAAATTCCCCATGGAGAGGTTTACAGAGGGGAGCTGCTGGTGCCCTGACGGCTCTGAGGCCTAGGTCGGGGCTGAAGCACCCACCGAGGCTGCCTGGCTCCTCACCCCTGCCCTGCCCCTGAAAGCGTCTCGGGGAAGTTGAAGATGGACTCTGGCAATGGAGACAAAGCAAAGGGAGATTTCTTGGTAGCTCCAAAAACGGGAAACATGAGCCAGCAGAGGCTTTGTCGGGGTGCATAGTGGGCAGCCGGGAGCTAGCAATAAGGGCACAGAACGTGGCAGCCTCCCCCTGTTCCTGGGCAGGCAAGGGTTCCGGGTCCTTCTTCCTCTCCTCGCCCTGAGGTCAGGGAGACGGCTGCAAATGCCATTTTTCCAGAGGCTGAAAGGGAGCTGAAAAGTGTGAGGCCACTGAATCATGAGCGATGAAGTTTTGACTTGGCAGAGAAACAAGCACGGGCCTTCCTTCGCAGCTTCGTTGCATTATCATGCTTGATTCCATTTCAAATGTGCCTTACGCGCGGCAGAATATTTATTGTGTTTTCAAATTCCAAGGTCCTTGGGAGTTTCTCCAAAAGTTTGAATGCTTTTCAAGTAACTCTACTTATAAATGATGATTTGATTGGGTATTTTTCAAAACAAGAGCAATGTATACATCGAAATAGATGCAACATTTGATTCTTATATGGTAAAAATGCGCAACACTCTGCAAAAGCAAAGATTTTAATGTTTATTAAAATAAACATAAAATAATTTGGGGGTTGTTGTCTGGAGATTTAGAATTGCTTACACATCACTTTTTCTGCTTCTCTGCTTCTACCATTTTCTCCATTTTAAAAACATGCTTTCTTGAGTTCCTATAGTCCCCAAGGGAACTGTGTCTTGATTTCATTCATTCATTCATTCAACAAACTTCTTTTGAGCAAGTGTTACGTGCTAAAGAGTAGCAATATGAAGATATAAAAGTTAATAAGCACCAGAAATTAATGAACAGCAAAACAGAAGTTCCTTGGAATAACTAATAAAACAGACAATAAACTAATCTGAGAGAAAGAATATAACTATACATTACCAACCACAAAATGGGAAAATAGGATAATAAACAGGTAACCATAAAAATTTTAGACTCATGACAAATAACATGCATAGCATCATGCCAATCATTTGAACATACAAACCAAATGAAATAAAATATTTTTAGGAAACATCTTACCAAACTTACCTCCAAAAAGCCGGAGACAGCAAAAACCCTATTATATCCATCATTTTAAAGGAAATTTAAAAGCGTATCAAATGTCTATCACAAAAAGCCTTCAGGCCCAGATTATTCATCAACTTAAAAAAATACATAGTTTCTTCTGTCGTTTAAACTCTTATAGCATGAAAAATATGGAAAACCTTCCAAATAAATGTATGAAGCAAACATAGTGCTAAAAACAAAGCCGGATAAATATAGGAAAAACTGAAAAGTATAGTTTTGCCTCACTTATAGGTTAAAGAAATTCTAACTATTAACATATTGAATCTGACAAAGTAAAAAAAGGACAATACTCTGAAAAAGTGTATTTATTTATTCCACACTAAATAAATCAAATCTAGGATATCTGTTAACATGATTATATTGGGCGTTAAAAAGAGAAAATTCACACAAGAATTTCATCAGATGCAAAAAAAGAAGATCACTAAATAGAATTTAATAGCTTTTCCTGTTTTTAATAATATATAGTAAATTAGGCTAGTAAGAAATGTCCTAAACAGTCCGGGGAATATCTTCGAAAACTCACGCAAATATTTTATACTAAATGATGAAATACTAAAGATACTCCAGTGAAGTTAGGAATAAGATAGAATGACCAAATTAATCTGTTTGTTTTTTCCATTATCACTCTGGAATTCCAAATCAATGAGATAAGATAACAATATATGCAGAATACAATTATTGGAAAGGAATATATGAAATTATCATTAGTTGGAGATTATTTTTACTATATAAAAAATCAAATTAAGATGGTTTAGTAAAGTGATTAAATACAACTTAAAATAATATATCAATAGGTGTCCGTTTTATGCCAGGACAACAAATCAGAAAATAAAATGGAAGTGAAAATCCTACTTAAAAAATCAAGCGGGGGCAATCCAATTGGGAAAGATTTTCAACAAACGATGCTCAAACAATTCGATATCTACATGGAAAATGGTGGATTTTGGTAGACCCTTGCCTCACACCACACACAAAAATTAATTCAAAATGTAAGAGGTAAGGCTGTAAAACTCCTTAAAGAAACATAAGAATAAATCTTTGTGACCTTATTTAAGCAAAGATTTATTAGATAAACAACAAAAGCACAAGTGATAAAGGAAAAAGTTCATAAATTGAGCTTAGTCAAAATTAAAATCTTTTCATTTCCAAATGTATACCATTAATAGAGCAAAAAGACAAGCCACAGACTGGGAGAAAATATTTGCAAATCATATACTCTAAAAAAGATTTGTATCCAGAGTATCTAAGAGCATATAAAAATCTCATAACTTAATACTAAGAAGATAAATAGTCCTATTAAAATTAGGTAAAAAGGCCAGGCACAGTGGCTCATGCCTTCTAATCCTAGATTTTAAGAGGTCGAGGCAGAAGGGTCACTTGATCCCAGGAGTCTTAGATGATCCCAGGCAACATAGTGAGACTTTGTCTCTACAAAAAATTTTAAAAATTAGCCAAGCATGCTACTGCCTGCTTGTAGTCTCAGCTAGTCTGGAGGCTGAGGTGGGAGGATTTCCTGAGCCCAGGAGATCAAGACTGCAGTGAGCTGTGATTGCACCACTGCACTCCAGCCTGGGCCACAAAGTGAGATCCTGTCAAAAAAAAAAAAAAAAGCCAAAAGATTCAAATAGAAATTTACCCCCCAAAAGATAACAAAATGGCCAATAAACACATGAAGAGATGCTCAGTATTATTAATCATTAGGTCAATTATTATTAATCATTAGGTCAATATAAATTAAAACTATAGTGAGGTACCACTTCATGCCTTCTAAGATCACAATGATTGAAAAGTTTGGGTGAGAATATGGAGAAATTAGTACTTTTGCACATTGCTAGTGGGAATGTGACGTGGTTCAGCCACTTTGAAAAACAGTTTAGCATTTTCTGAAAAAGTTAAATATAGATTTATCTTATGATCCAGCAATTCTACTCTTAGATATCCACTCAAGGAAAATAAAAAGATATGTTCACACAAATACTTACTTATACACCAATGTTCATAGCAGCATTATTCATAACCAAAACGTGGAAGCAATCCAAATGTCTATCAATTGATGAATGCATAAACAAAATATTGTATATCCATACAATAAAGACTATTTGGCAATAAAAAGAAACAAAGTATTGACACATGTTATTAAGTAGATGAACCTCAAAAATATACTAAGTGAAAGAACCCAGTCACAACAGACCACATATGGTATGATTGCATTATATGAAAAGTCTACAAAGGGCAAATCTGTAGAGACAGAAAGTATTAATAAATAAGTGGTTGTGTGAGGCTATGATAGAAATGACGATTAACTGTAAAAGGGCATTAAAATGCATGGGGGTGAAGAAAATGTTCTAAAGCTGGATCATAGTTATGGTTGCATCATATGGTAAATGTACTAAAAATTATTGAATTGTATACTTAAACAAGTGAACTTTATGTTATGTAAATTATGCACCAATAAAGCTGTTATATAAAATGGCAGCAAGACTACTTTCAGCCGTGATTGCATAGTTTGTGGAAGATCAGTGGTCTCACTGCGCAAATAGGAAATGTGGATTAATTTTTTAAAAATGCTCGTTGGACTTGCCAGGACTCGAGGGGCCATGACCTTGGGGAGAAGAGAAACTCAGTGAAAGAGGTGAAGGCTGCATTTGCCAATTCTTGATGCCAAGCAAGAGGCTGAGAATCCAAGCAGAAGGCTGCAGCTGAGATTTGTATAATTCAGCAGAGAATTTGGGTTGTCACTTCACAATGCTGGAGAGAAAAAATTGACTTTGAAACGTCTAACACAAGTGGATCTTAAAAGGTCAAGATATTGAAATAATAAAAGCTCAGAAAAAGGCTCAAAATGCAGAGGATTCCCACTCAAGGCATTTGCTGAACTCTATTTTTATATATTAACTTTTAATTTTGAAATAATTTAGACTCACAAAAAGTTTCAAAAATAGTGCAGATAGTTCACATATACCCTTCACTTAGCTTCCTCCAGCAGCATCTCTGGCTTCTGTTTCCTAGATGTTAGTAGCGCCCTCCCCAGTCATGAAGATCAGAATGTCTTCACTCATTGCCAAATGTCCCCTGGAAGGCAAAATCACTCTTGGTTGAAAACCACTGCCCTAATATTAACAACTTATATGAACATAGTGCACTTATTAAAACCAAGACATTAGCATTGGTATAATATAATTAACTAAAATGCTGACCTTATACGAATTTCCCCTGATGTCCATTTTCTGCTCCTGGACCCACCCAGGAATTCACACTGCACTGAGTTGTGACTCCCTAAACAGCGCCACTCTGTGATGGTTCCTCAGTCTTTCCTCATCTTTCATGACCTTGAGTTATTTGATGAGACCCACTCAGTTAATTTGTTGAATCTCTCCTGATTTTATTCATCTAAAGTTTGCTTATGATTAGATTGGGGTTATACATTTTTGGCAAGAATTCAACAGAATTGGTGTGCTCTTTCTAGTGTGCTGTATCAGGAGATATATAATGTCAATTTCTCTCTCTCTTTTTTTTTTTTCTTTTGAGATGGGGTCTCACTGTGTCACTTAGGCTGGAGTGCAGTGGTGCAGTCTCTGCTCACTGCAACCTCTGCCTCCCATGCTCAAGCCATCTCACAACCTCAGCCTCCCAAGTAGCTGGGAATACAGATGTGCACCACCATGTCTGACTAATTTTTGTATTTTTTGTTGATATGGGGTTTCACCATGTTGCCCAGGCTGACCTCAAACTCCCAAGCTCAAGCAGTCCCTCCACTACGGCCTCCCAAAGTGCTGGGATTACAGGCTTGAGCCACCATGCCCAGCCCTAGTGTCAATATCTCTTATTACTGGTGGTGTTGATTTGATCACTTGGTTAAGGCGTTGTCTACCATATTTCTCCACTGCAAAATTATAATTTATCTCTTGGTAGTTGATAAATATCTTGGGAAAGAGTCTTTGAGTATATACAAATATTCTGTTTCTCTTCCAACTTTTGCCCAAGTGTTCAGTATCCATCAATGGTTATTCCCTGCATTAATTATTACTTCAGGGTTTGCCTAAGGGTACTTTTTATTTCCCTCATTTCTTCTACATGTATTAATTTTAATTCTTCTGTAAGGAAGAGTTGTCATTTCTCTCCAACCTATTAATTTATTCATTTTTATATCAGCATAGACTCATTAATATTTAATTTTGTGGATTGTAATTTAATGCATCATTTTTTATTATTTTGTTGCTCAAATTATTCCAGTGTTAGCCATTGAGAGCTTTGTCAGATGAGTTCTGTGCCCCTTTTGTTTCCACCATTTTTCAAGCTCTTCCTTATTTTCTTGGTCTGTAAGGTGTTCCAGGCTCACATGATGTCTCTGCTTCACTTCTGAAATCAATCACTTTTCCAAGAAGCCATGGTACTTTTTATTGGAAATGGTGTTTAGAAAGCAAGATCTAGACTCTGTGTGCTCAGTGCTATTGAGTTGTAATTTCTTCTCCTCGTCTCCTTCATAGACAGAGCTAAGAAATATATGTGTACATATTATATATGTACACATATATGTAGATATAATATATATAATCTGTATTTTTATCTACCTGTATAAATATTTAAAATCATAAGTTCATAATCAAAAACCACACATTTTATTTTAGTCTTCCCCATTTCTTTATTTGTATCTTTTTCCCCTCACTGTGATAAGCCTGGTTCTAACCATCTACAATATATAGACTTATTTGTTCAAACCTAATATGCACATGAAGTAGTTACAGAATTTCTAACCTGTACCCTGTGGAAAAAAAAGGATTTACTAACAATGGTATTTTTGTAAAGTTTTTTATCTTTAGCTTTATATCATAAAGGAAAAATACTAATTTCCAAAGTTATTAATGTTAGTTATTTTCTTCACCATTAATTTTGGTGTTGTTTACTTACTCATTTACAGTACAGTTGGGTTCATATGTTACTGTTTGTATTCTATTTTGAGTTCCCCCTATATTGTGATTAATTTTATATGTTCACTTACTCATTTATTTGGGGAATATGTAAAACATTACTATGGTTCTAAGAGTCAAAACTGCAAAAATACACATCTAGAGACAAGCAACTTTCTCTTCATTTCTAATCATTTGCTGAATTCTTAAACTTCATAAGGCAAAGATCTAAGAAGCTAAGCAGAAAACTGCTGAATGGAAATGGGGGATGTGGAGCAGTTTCATGATTCTGAGAAAATAGCAGTTGAAATTCAGAGCCTGCCAGGAAGTAACATCCTTAGTAAAAATCCCAAGATTTCCATTCCTATCTCTGGAGGTATTTCTGCCACCAGTTGATTCAGTTCCTGATTAGATTAAGATAAACTTCCCCAACTCTCTACCCACCAAAAAGGACAGAGTGAATGCTCTCTGAAGGAAAATGACCTTATCCACAGCCTCAATAATTTTTTATATAATGTCTAACATTCAATCAAAATTTAGTAGACATACTAGAAACAGAACCAGGAAAAAATAGACAATAAAAATAGACCCTTATAATAATTTGTAAATGAAAGCAGATTTATTGTTAAATTAATGACACAAGTTTCTGGGTGCCTCACTTGCACAAATCTTTCTAAGACTTGGAAGGAGCCCTATACATGTGCACTGAAGGTCGAATTTGCAAAACTTGCAACAATAACCAAAAACAGATTTGTTCCAAGTACAATCAGTTAAGACTGTTTTTTCTTTCAATTTTTATTTTATCTCTGTCTTAGTCCATCTTAGTTCCTATAACAAAAATGCCATTAAACACACTCACACACACACACATTTATTTCTCATTTCTGGAGGCTGCAAAATCCAAGATCAAGGCTCTAGCAGATTTGGTGTCTGCTGAGGGCTTGCTTCCTCACAGACAGCTATCTTCTTACCTCAAATGGTGAAAGGGCGGAAATATCTCTCTGGGGTATCTTTTACAAGGGTACCTGTAAGGTTAATTTTAGTGTCAACTTGACTAGATTAAGGAATACCTAGATCACCGGTAAAGCATTATTTCCAGGTATGTCTACGAAGGCAAATTCTATCTATCTCATTTGGAGCTAAGATACCCTTCTTCTTCCACCCTTAAACGTCGGAACTCCAGGTTTTCTGGTCTTTGGACTCTGGAAATTACACCAGCAGCGCCCAGCTTCTCAGGACTTTAGCTGCAGACTGAGAATTACACCGTCTGCTCCCCCAGTTTTCAGGCTTCAGTACTTGGACTGAGCCAGACCACAGGCTTCCCTGACTCTCAAGCGTGTAGACAGCCTATCATGGGACTTCTCAACCTCCATGATCACATGAGACAATTGCCCTAATAAACCAGCTCTCATCTTTCTATGTAGATATAGATCCTATTGGCTCTGTTTCTCTGGAGAACCCTAACATAGGCACTAATCCTATTCATGAGGGTCCCACCTTCATGATCTAAGCACATCCCAAAGGCTCCACCTCCTAAAACACCACCTTGGCTGTTAGGATTTCAACACATGAATTATTGGGTTGGGGGATGGTGAATAAACATTAAGTATATTGAACTCTCTGACACATTCTCCTCATATCAGATGGCAAGCTTATCAGGTGATTGAGTGATCATAGGCATTTTGGAAATCTAACCACAGGGAATTTGAATTGAGGGTCCATTTAGTTTAGGATTAATGGACTATATTTATGTAGTTCACAGTCACTTCCAAGTATAAGTTACTACTAACTCTCTCCATGTCCAATGACTTTTAAGGATACATTACTTGCCTCTGTTGATGCAGGCCCAGCACCCATAATTATGAACTGGATATGAGGCCAAGGTCCATGAACCATGAAGTTCACGAAGCGTAAGTTTTGAGGCCCTCGTTTTCATTTTCATGAGTCCCTTTCTAGGTCTCTTACTTAATTTTGTATCCATAAATGTATTTCCTTTGCCTTAAAATAAGACTCAAAATTATAATCCTCAAGTCTCACAAATCTTATAAAGTTGTAATTTTTGTGATTTCTATTCTTTCTAAATAAAGATTCACTTTTGGTGCCTAAACTTTCATAATTTTGTGGATTTTTTTCTTAAAGTTGCCTTTAAAATTGTTAGTAAGCTGAAAGATAAATTCGAAGAACTGTTAATAACATCTTATTAGATACACTTTCCAATATTAACATTTACAAAAGGAAACATCTTAAAATCAGATTCTACAGTTTTCAGTTCTTTTGTGAGCAATCTTATTCTCTTTTCTGCTTTATTCAGCTTTTGGAATGATGGGTTAGAAAAAGCTGGAAATAACTTTTATAATGTAGGTATAATTTCTTTCTAAACCATAGGTCACCATATAACTTTAAGATATTGCTGTACTTTAAAACATGTTCCTTATCATATTAAATTTCATTATAGCAATAATGAAATAGGTGTGGTTGCAGTGCCTAATAATACAAGAGGGTATAAACTGCTGATTTGTCCATTTTAGAGTTTATCAAGTTACTTCTGTAATGAAAGATGAGGCATTCAATGTATTCACCTAGCTTCCACCTGTCTTCTCTCCCCTCCACTTTCAATTTTTGGGGGAATATTATTGGAGTAATTTTTAAAGATAAAATAAACTTTTTGAGTCTTTTATAATTGGAAAGTATTTTTTACTTTCATTCTTAATTACTGCTTTTACTTGTATGATATTTTAAGTTCAAATTTTCTTTCCTCACAATTTTGAAGATATTGTCCTCAGCACTTAGTATCCAGTCATGCTAGTTAGGAAATTACACATCAATTTGAGTGTTTTTTTTTCCAAAAAAAAACAAAAACTTGTTCCAATTCATTATATTTTATTCTTTGCCATTGGAGGCTTTGTCAAAGCAAGCCAACTTAAATGATCAGCCTTAATAACTAAATGGCATAAAACATAAATAATCTAGATTTTTTTGTTCTAGTTAACAAAATGCTTTTACTCAAAAGACATGCTCAAATTTTTTTTTATCAAGCCTGTTCCTCTATCAAAACGCAGTCGAAATCTTGTTATCAGATACAACAAGGTCATTAGAGAAAGTTGGGTAAAGAGGAAAACTATTACAATACTAGGTAACCTAAACAGCTTTAAAGCTTAAAAGTTTAATCAAAACTTATAAATATATACTCATACTCTTTAACCAATGAAGATGAATGCTTCTTTTTGAGGCTGGATGTATCAATGATTTCCTTTTTTTTTTGTATAAACCACATCCCTAGTTCATCCACTGTGTTTTCTTCTTATTCTTTTAAAGCAGAAAGAGGGAGCAATTTAAGTGCAGAATCCTAGACTTTTCAGGCTTTTTCCCCAAACGTTACTGCTTTCTTGTTCATAATTAAGTCATCAGCAATTTATCAACTTGACTTTGTTAAGTCTTTTCAAAGAAGTCAACTTTTCATAAAAACAATAACTTTATTTGATTCATATGGTATTTTATTATATAACCTAATTATAGTAAAAAGGATAAGTGGCATAAACTGGTTTAAATATACTTGGACAATTTATAACCTCATCTCCAAAAACAATCTGCTGATGGGTTTTTGAAATAGAAACTTGTTTTTCTTTTTCTTTTTGTTTTTTTGTTTGTTTGTTTGTGTGTTTTGTTTTGTTTGTTTAGACAGGGTCTTACTCTGTCATGCAAGCTAGAGTGCAGTCATGGCTCACTGCAGCCTTGACATGCCTGGGCTCAAGTGATCCTCCCACGTCAGCCTCCAGAGTGGCTGGGATTACAAGCACACACCACCACACCTGGATAATTTTTGTAGATGGGCTTTCACCATGTTGCCCAGGCTTTTCTCAAACTTCTGGGCTCAAGAGATCCACTCACCTTGGTCTCCCAAAGTGCTGGGATTATAGTTGTGAGCCACCACACCCAGCCAGAAACTTATTTGTAATGTTTTAAAATCACTTCTCAGGCTTTATATAAAGTAGCCAGACATTCAAATATTTAAGTGTACCAGTTCATAAGTAGTTAACAATGGATTCATTTCATACTGCTCTCACTCCTGCCCAAGCAGGTACCATACTACAGATGAAAGTATCCAACTCTGTATAATGTGTCTGTAATTAAACTGCTACACTTGAGCACTTCCCATAAATATATTTAACATCAATTTCTGATCACTGTCAACAAATTAAGGCTTTCTGAAGGTTTCACATACAGTGACAGGAACATTCGCAATACAGTTATATTGTTTATGAAATAATTATTTCTACTCTACATATTCGATTGTAGCTATTTATGATTGATTTTTATTAAACTTATTATTAGAATAAGCTTCTAGGCACTCTTCATAATACAGCCTTGTATTCCCTAGCGGTAGACGTGTTTATTCATTTACTGTATAATGTCATTCATTTATTAACTCATAATCCATGAATGGACCATATATTTTCTATGTATCTGGCACTGTTCTTTGGGTTATTGTTAAAGCAATTCAAATACCATAGGAATTCTCCATTCCTTCTCTCTGTCCTTGTGTACTTCCGCGTCTTCCTATTGGGAGGAAACTCATTTGCAAAAGGCAACTGGCATTATATCGGGGTCATGCGGGAGAAGGAAACTGCTGGTTACCTCTTAATATGAGGAAAGTCCAGAGGTGAAATAGGAAAGGGCTGGGGTACTGCACTAGGGTGGGGAGGCTGCTTGGAGGACAAAAGAAGAAAGACATGAGGAAATCTGAGGTCAGAACATCCAGACAGAGACAGGAAGCACAAAAGACCACAGCTGCAACAGGCTTGACAAGTTTCAGAAGCAGAACAAAGCCCATGCTAGATGTGCAGCCTCGACCTCCCTGGGCTCAAGCGATCCTCCCACCTCAGCCTCCAGAGTATCTGGGACTACAAGTGCCTGCCACCATGCCTGGCTAACTTTTGTATATTTTGTAAAGACGAGGTTTCACTATGTTGCCCAGGCTGGTCTCACACTCCTGGGCTCTAGCAATCTGCCCACTTTAGCCTCCCAAAGAACTGGGAGCAAAGGCAGAGGGGCATGAGGTGAGCTGAAGAAATGGACACTACAAGAACATGGAGGGCTTTACAGACCGAGATTCCACACAGGAAAGCAGTAGGGAAACGCTTTAAGAAATAAGCATGCAGACTTTGTAGTTTAACCTTTCAATATGACCACAAAAATTGTGGGTGACATTCACAAAAAACAAAAAGAAACCCAGATATCTTCCTTTCATAAATGTTTATTTACTATTTATACAATTATGAGATTTTTTAGAAAATTAAATTTTTGTCAAGAAAGAATACTCATAGACTTCTAGCCCTTTGTCTTTCCTTCCACCTCTATTTTTTATGGCATTTGGGAAGATTTGTTATTTTTCATAATACACAGCTTAGGTTTGAAATATTTTTCTTTAATTTCCATATTCCAAAAATTCACAATACTATTTATGTGGGCACGTCACTACTAATACGACTCCATGTCACATAAATAGTCATGTAACTTTTTATGTTGTCTCCTGGTTATACGGAGGAGGTTTCAGAAACCCTATATTATAGACTTCCTCTAGGCTGCTCCTGTTCCGGGGCTGGTACCGTAATATATGGATTGAATCCTGCTACTCTGATGCTCTTGTCAGCCTGAAAGCTTGCCTTCCAGTTTGTATCAAACCATGGTATACAATAAATCAGCACATGTGTCTGAACAGCTATATATTCTTTCTGTGGCTTTAAATATTTTTATAATCACGGGTGCGATATAGGACTCAGGGGACCTTTAAAGCCAGCATTTCAAAATAGCTGAATGGAGATTCAGAAAACCTGTATGCTGTTGGACTAAATTGCAGGAAAACTTCTCGGAACCTTTGATGCATGTGGGGTTTAGTTTTCCTGGGAACCACGTTTAATTCTACAATTATTAATTTCCACAGCAAGAGCTATTCCTGCAGTTCACTGAATGGCAGGATATAGAATGAAGGATGACCTTCCTTCTTCCTACACCCTTGAAATCGAGAGCAAATGCATAATTCACATTAGATGGCAAACCAGCCCTTGACCTCAAACAGACAATATAACAGCTCAGCCAGCCCAAGCAGGCATAGGACAATTCTCCTTAATAAATCCAGCAAACTTCGCCATGCTGGACGTAGCTTCCTTGAAACTGGACACTGGAGAAAAAGTTCCACCTTGAAACCAGTTCCCTTGATTCCCATGAAAGGGACAGTGCCCGTTCGATTATTATTAATATCTCATTAAAGTAAATTCACTTTGGGAAAGTAGGAGCTAGTTCAAAACAGAACCCACATGACCAGAACTCTGCTGGTCTCTGGGTCCTGACGTGGCCAGATGATGATTTGAAGTTGGCACTGGAAAATGTGGGAGACCAGTCATGGGAATGAAGTGGCGGAAAAATCCTGGTGGTTGGTTATTCTAAATTTACAGGGAAGATCTTAATAGGTCATTTGTTACTAAACAATATTAAATTGGGACTCCTGAGACATTTTAAATGTGTAACCTCAGAAACTTGTCCTTGCCGGCCTCCTGGGCCCATCCCCACCCACTGCGTGCACCAAGACACATGCCACACATTGCTTGCCCTGCTGCTGGGTCCAACATGAAGCTCCCCCAACTGGCTCCTGTGGAATATGTCTGACAACATGCACGGATGTGTTCCTTGGCATTCTGGGAAAGCAGAACATTTCAATGACTCAGTTTTCTCCACGGGAAATTATTCTGTTGGAGTGTGTAAAATAATAAGTGAGTAGCAAAGTTGCATATAACAAAATGTAATTGCACTGATATTTAAATCCAGGAGGTGTATTGCTAGACCTTTATGATTTATGAAGCTTTTCCTATGTGGTTTTCAAGGAAAATCGTTTTTCCATTTTTGGTATAATATGGTTCTACTTCCAACAACTTCCCTGTGGGTTTACTTTTGATCACTTTTTCATAGGGTGAGGCTTGTTTGTGCAGAGGCCATTGTGGCAGTGGGAGAGCTGGTGACCAAATTGCAAAAGCAGATAACTCACTGCAAGAAAATGTAGGAACATTCCACACAAATGTGGTTTTACAGACACAATTCTTAATTCTGGAGGCTTCTGCAACTCCTCAGGACCTTTCAACAGCATGTAAGTCAGCTACAATGCTCCTCGTCTTCAGAATGCTGTTACCAAAGGTCCACATAAGGTTGAAAGTAGCATCACATGCCTCAAAGTAGCTCTGCCCGATGCGCTATGCACTGGTGCAGCCTCCCCTCCGGCTGAGAGTGAGCCATACGCGTTCCATTCGATCCCACTGGAGGGGAGAAAACCTTCCTTCCTTCTCAGTTCCATCAGTGTAGCCAATGCAGTCTCCCTCCTATCCTAGCATTGTGATACTTTGCCCAGGAAGCCAAATAAATGCATAATTCTAACTAGCTATAATTGCATTTCCCAGCTCACCTATCAGAATGGTGTTTCCATTGTTGCTGACTTTTGTTAACAGCTGCAGCAGTCTCCTGCCGCCTCCTCCCCACACCAGCACTCACAGACGAAGGTCTCTGGGGATTGACAGAAAATGACCTGCCGCTTTGGGTAATTCGTGGCTCTGTGTGTGTACGTTTTGTTTTTTCTATCAGTGATTAAAACTACAAATTTAGTTAATGTACAGCACAGACTTTGTGAATAAATCTACACACACACACACACACACACACAGATCTGTAATTGCTTTTAAATGCTGGAACCAAGGCTGTCATCTACTCTCCAGACACTGAACTCCTCGCTGCAACCCTCCATCCCTCCCTCGCCACACCTCCCACACTGGTCTCACACCAGGCTTTTGTTCTGATGGCAAATCAAAAATCCCAGAGCTTTTCCCAGCCAGACCTGGTATAAAGTAGACCAGTTTTCTGTGTGGCCAGCCTCTTTAGTTGCATTTTTGGCAGATTAAAAACAAAAGATATGACCAATAATACTCATAAAATACTGTGCTTGCTTGATGTTCCCCCTTAGGTTCGCTGCAGAGACACAACTGTCCAAACATTTATCACTCAGAAATGTTTTACTGATCTTCTGGAAATATGTCATCATTTAGGAGTATTATATATCTTTCTAAAATCACTCAAGATTTATGGTGGCGACTTGAATTCCTTTAGAGCTACCTGCTTCACACTTTTGAACACCAAAGGAAGAGAAAAGATTGTATTTTAAGGAATTTAGACCAATGGTTATGAAGAAGCCAGAGACCAGAACATATCCTGAGATTAGACACAAACAAATGAGAAAAGACACTTGCTGAAAGTGATAGGAGCCTTCTAGGATTCAGCAGGATCCCACCCTACCAGCCTCCCGCCCTATACTGAATGATTTCCTCGCGTGTAATGAGCCGTGGAAGTCCAGTTTTTACCTAATCAGTTCTATCACTCATTGGCTCATTCTACCTTGAGATCCCCTAAAGGTTCTGGGGAATGGTGATTTCAAACTAAATCGCTTACCAAGGCTGATATTTGAATTACTAAAAAGGCACAGAATTGTGGAGGGACGTGCCTCTTGGATGGACAAATATTCAGGATAAATGGAGGGAATATGTAGAAAGGTTTCACAACAGACAAATCTGCAATAACCTGTCTGAAAGAGTGAGTAAGCTCCTTAAAAACGACCTGGAGTGAGACCTGTGTCAATGTTAGCAGTGCCACCATTCCTATTACTCCTCCAGCAGAACACTTTCCTGGAAGTCCTGAGGAGCATTCATCAGAACAAACGGGCTGCTTTCTCTGGGGTGGGGGTGGGGGGATGCTGCCACCCTTGGAGTCCAAGACACACACATTTTCCCCTGCGACATGAAGCGGTATAAAGAACCGTTGTCACCATTTGTGACCAACAACCCACAAGATTCAAAGCGTTCCCATAGGATAAGAATGTTGACAGCATCCTTAGAACAGACCCAAGCTAACTGGCCTTGGAATTGAATGCAGTTAGCCTCATCAGCAAGAACCCAGGAAACTCACCAGCCTCTGAATTGATCAAGGTCTTTGCTCACGGAGAGATTCCTAAAATGCAAAGCAAAAAAACAGTTATTTTTTTTCCAGGATGGGTAGCTGGGTTCTCATTTGAGCCCAGGTTTATGACGGAAGAACATGAATAAAGTTCCATCCCTCTTGAGAGCAGCTGATGCCCATATAAGGGCAGTTTTCTTCTGGAGAAAGTCCCAGGGGACCATCCATTACCCCCAGGACAGCCACTTCTGTTTAGCATGTACGCAAGGCTGCTCAGGGGATAATAGGACACTTGGGGATGCATGCCATCAATAAAACAAGGATGTTCAACCCTGAATTTCACTTTCCCTTCTTGCCCAGTTACTTACTTTCCCAGTTCCCTGGTGAGACTAATGCTAGCCTAGTTCAACAGGGGCAGAATGAAGGCGACGCTGAAGGTGAAGGCAATGTTCAGTGCATTTGTCCCAGCAATTCAGATACCTGCTTAGGTGGAAAAACACAGTTAGTGTCTGTGCCTGCAGAGTGTCAGGGAACATTTTTAACTTAACCTGTTGAGTACTTCACATTGTATCTTGCATCTGTGTATATTTGTTTCACTGTGAAGGTTAAGGGAGACAGATGAACATCTGCAGACAGACATTCACATGCCAAAATTGTGAGCCAACATCCAGACTCCCAAGAAAACTGGCAAACTCTAAAATTATTCTCAACGTGGGTGAGCCCTTAGCAGGACCCTGAACTGGGTTGCTCAGTGACTAAGCGGATCACCTCTGGCAGCTGTTGTTTGCCTGGGCGACCTCCAGAGAGGCTCTATTTGGGAACTGTAGACGATTAGGGGATTTCCCTGTTGACAACTCAAATGCCCTCCCATCTCTCTCTAATGCTTTCACCTGCTCGGGGGGCACCTCTATCTAGAAATACAAGAGTGGTGCCCAGGGATCAGCTTAATATTTTTGACTCCAGTGTTTTTGGACTCCAGTCCTTGCGATAGGAGCAGTCTTGAAAAGTCAGCTCCAGGTGCCTGCAATTAGGATGGAGTCTGTCTCAGCCAGAGGCAGTGATTCAAATCTGCTCCCTTTTCCTGGTTGCTCTCCCCACCCCTTGGCCTAGATGTCCCCATGAACACTGCTGGTAAGTGGGCAGCATGATCACCATTCGCCTGCTCAGACCTCAGTCTCTGAGTCTTCTCCTTTCTACTGAGACCTGCCCACTCAACCATCTCCTACAGTCTCATATCTTTAAGTAGTGTTTATATGCTGATGTCTCCCAAACGCGTATCTTCAGCCTGATTCACTACTCTAAACTCAAGACTTAAAAATAAAACTATGGCCTTGACATCTCATGGGGATATTTAATAGGCTTTCAAGCTTCACATTTCCCCAGCTGAGCTCCTGGTATCCTCCCTCACAGCCTTCCCTATCGCAGCAAATGGCAACTTCATTCTTGCAGTTACTCAGGCCAAGCACCTTACTATCCTCCTTGGCTCCTCTCTTTCACTCCCAATGTGCATTGAGTCAATCCACAGATCTTGTTTACTCTTCCTTCAAAATACACATAGAGCCCAACCACTTCTCACCACTTGCATCTCTCCTACCCTGGTCCAAGCCACCAACATTGTGGCCCAGATCCTGGCGGTGGCTTCGTGACATTCTCCCTGCTTCCTCCCACAAATCTCTCTCGTTTACTCTCCTGTGTCAGATCATGCCATTCCTCTGCTGCAGAACCCCCGCTGGCTTCCCATCTCATCCAAAGAAAATATTGAGTACCTCTATGACCGCCGAGGTCTCACTGCTCCACTCACATCTCCACCCCTCCCCACACTCACCTCCTGGCTGGTTTTGACCAAGTCGGGCAGCCTCCTACTCAGGAACCTCTGCTCTTGCTGTTTGTTACCTGGCCTTCCACGTGGCCCGTTTCTCTTCGCCTTCATACTTTCACTTCAAGGTCACACTCCCTGACAACTCTCAAATGTGCCCACTTCCTTACCAGTGTTGTTTTATGCTCCTTTCCTGTCTTGTTTTTCTCCTGAGTACCTACCGCTCTCTAACCTAGTCAACGTTTAATTTTTGTGGGTACATACTAGGTGTATATATTTATGGGGCACATGAGATGTTCTGATACTGGCATGCAATGCATTTATCCTTTGTGTTACAGACAATCCAATTATAGTTTTTAAATTATTTTTAAATGTACTATTATTGTTGACTATAGTCACCCTGTTGTGCTATTGAATAGCATGTCTTACTCATTCTTTCTAATTTTTTTTGTGCCCATTAACCATCCCCACCTCCCCCCTTCCCCTCCCCCATTACCCTTTCCAGCCTCCAGTAACCATCCTTCTAGTCTCTATCTCCTTGAATTCAATTGTTTCGATTTTTAGCTCCCACAAATAAGTGAGAACATGTGATGCGTGTCTTTCTGTGCCTGGCTGATTTCACTTAACATAATGACATCCAGTTCTATCCAAGCTGTTGCAAATGACTGAATCTCATTCTTTTTCATGGCTGAATAGTACTCCATTGTGTATATGTACCACATTTTTTTTATGTATTCATCTGTTGATGGACACTTAGGTTACTTCCAAATCTTGGCTTTTGTGAATAGTGCTGCAATAAACATAGGAGTGCAGATATCTCTTCAATATACTGATTTCCTTTCTTTTGGGTGGATCCCTAGCAGTGGGATCACTGGATCATATGGTAGCTCTATTTTTAGTTTTTCAAAGAATCTCCAAACTGTTCCCCATGGTGGACCACCTAACCTATTCTTTATTTTTTTATTGTTTGGCTCTCTCATTAAATAGAAATTCCGTAAGGATGAAGATATTTTTCCATTGTGTTCTCTGCTGAATCCCTGGAGCCTAGCATGTGTAAGAAGACACAGAATGCATATTCACTGTGTGAGTACATTTTATCTTGTGGCATTGATGATCCAGGGCCAGAGGAGCATCCAGAAAAGGACAGCAGAGCCTCAGGTGCTCACTGGTGTCAAGGAAGGTCTATGAATAGCTTTGATGCAAACTGTTAATCTTCATTACTGGTGCCTTTTGTGCCAACTACTAGAGGTACTTGTTACTTATTAGCAGAATGACTTTACACACTTCAAATAAATTAATGCCCCTCAATACCTGATGCAGTTGGTAGAAGTGAGATAGTCACATGCCAATCGAGTATAGAAGGGGAGAAATGGAGGAAGATGAAGTGCAAAGAGAAAGAATTTAGCATTCATAATATGGAGACCTATATCTCACTTTTTAAAAATTTTATATGTAAATATTTTTATTTTGAATGGTTCAGAGCAAACTGTGATTTTCAAGTACTTCAAAATTCATTCATTCACAATTTTTTTAGGTAATTCCAGTTAATTTCCTAAATTAAGTAGATGGGAGGGGACTAAGAGAGGATCCACAAGACAAAAGAGTAAAAAATATTTTTTCAAATAATGTGAGAACAATTTTGAAAGACAAGGTGATTCCTAAGCCGAAGTCAGATAAATTGTCAAGAAAGGACTTCATTGTGTCAAAATAGTGGGTGAGAAGAAGACAAACTTGGAAGTCATTGGTTTTAGCAATGAAGGAGCTCAAAAAAAGATCAATTATTGATTTATGCCTATTTATAACATTTTAATTTTAATATGAATGCAAATTTATAGAAAATTTGCAACAACACAAGAAACATTCAATGTTATTTTTTATTTATTTATTTTAGACAGAGTCTTTCTCTGTCACCCAGGCTGGGGTGCAGTGGCACAATCTCAGCTCACTGCAAACTCTGCCTCCCACGTTCAAGTGATTCTTCTGCCTCAGCCTCCCGAGTAGCTGGGACTACAGGCACATACCACCACACCCAGCTAATTTTTGTATTTTTAGTAGAGACGGGGTTTCACCATATTGGCCAGGCTGGTCTTGAACTCCTGACCTCGTGATCCACCCGTGCTGGCCTCCCAAAGTGCTGGGATTATAGGCGTGAGCCACCCGGGGCCCATTCATTGTTATTTACCCAGATTCACCAGTTTAAATTTTGCTATACATTTGCTTTATCAGTTGAAAGAAAGAGACAGGGAGAGAGAGACAGAGACAGAGACAGAAAGGGAAAGAAATGGAAATGAAAGTAATTTGGCAACCTTGGGTTCATTTACCCCTAAATACCTGAGTGTGCATTCAAGAAGAACAAGGGCTTTCTCTTATATGGCCAAAGTACAATTATCCAAAGCAGAACATTTTCACATAGAAACAATACGATTATCTAATCCACAGCCTAGACACAAATTGTGTCAACTGCCCCAGTGGTGTCCTTAAAACTGCCCCCTCCAGCCCAGGAACGGGCCAGATCCCACATGCATCTGCTTATCATGTCTACTTCATCTCTTTGCATCTGGAACTGTTGCTCAGCCTCTGTCTTTCTTCATCTTAACATTGTGAAAAGTACAGGCCACTTACTCTGTAGATGTCTCTTCTCTGGGGGTTGCTGAGGTTTCCTTGTGACTAGATTCCGGTTCTGCACTATGGCAGGAATTACGCAGAAATGCATCCTTCTCATTGCAACACATGAGAAGCCCAGGATGTCACTGTCCCAATATTAGTGACATTAGCTTGGATCACTTATTTAAAATTAATTCACCAGGTTTCTGAACTGTGAGGTTCTACTTTTCCATTTGTAATTAACAAGTAATTTACGGGGACATAATTTGAGACCTATTCCTCGTTTAACTTTCACCCACTGCTTTTAGGATCTATTGCTGACTTTCTCATTCCATCACTGCTTTGATCCATCCAGAAATCATTTGTATTTCAACACTGCACTTTTCCATTTTAGAATTTCCATCTATTTTTATAACTTCTATTTCTCTGCTGAGATTCCTGGTCTGTCCACTTATAATCACCACGTTTTCCCTTAAGTCCTTGAATATACTTATAAACGTTGTTTTAAAAGTCCTTGACTGCTAAATCCAACATCTAGATCAAATCAACGTCCATTTCTCTTGGCTGTGGGTAAAATCTTCTGGTTCCTGTGCATGTGTAATCATTTCTTATTAGACTACACACTGTGGATGCATACTCTAGAGACTTTGGATTCTGTTATGTTCTTCTAAAGCACATTAGTTTTTGCTCTAGCAGCCACTTAACTTGACTGAAAAACTCCAAACTGTCCTCCTTGCAGTGGGCAGGGGGGGACACTGCTGAGTCTCTAGCCTTGCAGCTGTTGCTTTTCGCAGGGAAATGTGGGGGCTTCCCAATGCACATGCAGTCCAGTGGTTACCCAGGGGCAGGAAAAAGCACATGCACAGATTTCGTTGCTATCCTTTGTGTACCCCTGACTTCTGGAATTCCCCCTCCACTTTCTAGCTGCCATGAGCTTCAAACTATGCCCGGTGACTTCTCAAGCAGATAAGGGTACAAAGATCTTCTTGGGTTCTACCCATGCTGTGCAGGGGCAGAACCCAAGAAGTTTGGGGAGTACCTTAAGGCAAGCAAAAAAAAAAGGAGAAGAAATGCAAATGATACCCAGTGAATCCCCATCTTTCGAGGGTTGCCTCCCCAGTTGCTGCCTGCCTTTCATCATTCTCCAATGCTTTTGAACAGTTGGTTTTTACATCTTGTCCAGACTTTGTCATTGTTATCTGTGGGAAGGTTATTCTGGGGCAAGCTTCTCCACTATTATCAGAAGCAGAGCCTCTCTAATCATCTTTTTAAATATAGAAATTCTCATGGTTTCTTAGAGCTTCAGGCTTCCTGTCAGTATTTTACATAACACTGTAAACTTTCCATCCACATTATTATTCTTTCTATGACATAGAATCCAGCCTTGAATTTCTTGAATTTCTACTTACCACTTACCTGAGTGAAGCATCTCTGCATAAATTCTAAAAGCATATTTCTAGTGGTTCAAGCTGAAGTCATCTTCCTTAGCAAATGGGAAATCTAACAGGTATTGCAAATCACATAATTGGGGCTATGCAAACTTGGGTGTTAGAAAAAATGAACATCTCTGAAGGAAATCTCTCTCATCATATAACATATGCATATTCATATATATGTATAGATAATTTAGGAAAGCTGAGTTTATATAGCTGCAAGTCTATATGCCTAAGGAGAGTGTTAACTGAACTTTGTGCCAAAACTTTAAATATACCCGAGATACTTTTCCAAGTGTCTCCACTCTATTCTGTCAAAGCCACACAAATTTTTAAATAACAGTCCAAATATGCACTGTCCTCTTTTTATGTTTTCCTCAAAGTGCGGTTCACTGCCCCAAACCTTCCTGGAGGCAGATGAGCGCATGTATTTAAAGTGCACCCCAGCCTGTGTGTGCATTTCTTGCTTAGTGCTTCCATTTTGTCACAAGTAACATGACTCCTGCGTCCTCTTCCTTCCCCAGATCATTTAGTCCTGGGCTGCTGAGAGAAAATGCAATCTCTATGACAAAGCCAGCTCCACCTTCTATCAGTCCCCTACTGTTGGGTGAATAGTCCTCCAAATGCTGGCAGGAAGGGGATTGACTGCTAAGGAAGGAAATCTCAGGCACTTCCCATATCTGAAAGAAAGGCACAGGAAAAGCCTCAGGATGGAACTCAGACTGGATGAAACTGGGAAGATTTTGCTAGACAGAAATTAGAAATGCTCCTGCAAAGAAACTGAAGTTCCATGAACACTCTGTTGCCACCCTGCAACTTAGTGTCATACTCTACTTGTAACTCTAACCTAACAGTGTGTCATCTTTACTTTTTATGTTATTTGTTTACAAGTGCATTTTCAGTATCAACTCCTTCATTCATTAATCCTAATGTGGCCTTTTCCAATGTCTACTTACCATTTTAAATACTTACCATAATTTACAGGGCTTTCTTGAACACATCCAAGGTATATTATATGAGGCTAGCTTAATGGAAAGTCTTGTATACCAAAGCAGGAAAAAAAACCACATTTAATTTATGATGGCTTTGAATTTTGATCATAATATACTCATGGAGACCTATTCATACAAAGCAATACCCATACAATTTTTCAGAAGCAATAAAAAATAAAACAATAAATGCTGATCTTATTAGTTTTTTCCTGAAAGTTCAGACATATTCCATTCTGGGATTATGCAAATTATGCTTAACTGGAGAATACTTAGGTTATTATAATTTCTCTTGAGCTAATTCTATTAGCTTAACTTTCGAAGCATTTTAGCTACCAGAATTTTCAAATTTATGTGTTTCTCTTTTCTCCTTAAAGAAACTATCAAGGGCTTGCCCCAGTTCAAGGTCTTAAAACAACAAAAGAGATAGATGTACATGGAATTAAGAAAAAATACCACTCAAAAAATGATGACCAAAGAAGAACCATGTTTTGTAAATTCTTTCATGTCACCTCCTAATTTTAATCCACAAATTGGAGTCTGATTTAAAACAGGAGAAAACTCTCAATAAGGATTTTTGCAGAGTATGTAATACATATAAAACCCCCCTCATGGAAGCCAGGCAGTCTTTCTCCCAACAAGAAGAAATCAATCATTTTTCAGGGCTTACCATAGTAAAGCAAGCTCATACAGTAAGTGAAAGATACATACATTAAGAAGACAAGGTTCTTGACTCAATGGACTTAGAGTTGAAAGGAAAATGAGGCTTCTAAGAACACAAATCACTCCTGGGCACCTAGAGGCCGGGGCAAGTGCCTCCAGGATACTCAACTTAGCGGGTGGGCTGGGTAAGCCCAGAGAAAGAAGGGTCTCCTCAGAGACCAAGAAAGCCTTCTTGAAGGAGACTGTGTTTGAGCTGGGATTTGGTCAGAAGAGTTGAGTGTCCCAGAGAGAAGGACTCACATAAGCAAAGGACACAAAAGGGGCAACATTAAGAGACAGTCCCCAGGACCAGAGGGAGGCTGTATAAGGTGAAGGGTTTGGTGCAGCTACAAGTAGATTAGGATGGGGAATATGGGGCATGGCCAATACTTTGAAATGTTTGGGCTTCCTTTTGCAACCTGTGAGCACCTCTTGAAGGTCTGAGGATTGGCTGAGCATGAGAGTAACATGATTTAGACATGGGCGTTACGCCATGCTATGGAGATAGCTGGGCTGCTGAGTGACCAGTGCAGCCGTGCGTGCCCTCCAGCAGCATGAGGGTCCAGATTAGCGCAGAACTCTGAGATATTAAAGGGGGGTGGGAAGGGTACATGAAGCCAGAACCACCAGGGGTGGGAGGAAGGAGATGGCTAACAATGACAGCGGCTAACTAGATGGCTAGTGATACCATTCACAGGAGCAGGGAAATTACAAAAAGGTGGAGCTGGAGGTTGGCCAGGCAAATGGAGTGTTTGGGGATGCCAGTGAGGCTGACTAGGAGAAGCTCTATGAGTGGTCTGCAGGCAGATGATCAGGGATTTGAAGTTAGTGAATAAAACACAAAAGGGAATGTAGACAACATCACACGACAGTCAAGAACAGCTCCAAGGGAGTCCACTTTTCAAGAGGAAGAGAAGAGAACAAAAAGACAAAACAGCCAAAGTGGGGTCCCACAAACAGGGTCATAGTGCAGAGAGAGGCACACAGGATCTGAGAGTCTGGGGGAACAGAACGCTGCTGATATAGTGCATGGCTTCTTAATGGCCTCACAGCACAGCTGCCACAGAGGCGGGGCGGAGTCCTCCCCACAGTGAACATGTGTCTGTGTGTGCCTGAGGCCTGCATGGGAACTTGAGACTTGGAGCTGGAACTAGATAGCAGAACTCAGAAAACGGAGTCAGGCGTGAAGCTCACAGTAAGGACCAGACAATCCGAGGTGGACTGAGATCCAGAAAGAGAAACCGAGCGCAGGGACACACTTCACAAGCAAGCCTAATGAAGAGGCTCCAAAAGCCAGGGAGTGACGAAGAGGGAAGGGATGCAAGCCAGGTTCTTTCTGGCAATGTGCAGCCTCCAAACCCCACTTCATGAAAGGACCAGCTTTAGTGTCTGATGCACACTCTTTGAATTTAGCAATAACCTCTACCAACCAACAATCTATGTTTCCAGGGATGATGCTGGTTCTTCCTTCAGAGGCATCGAACTGGCGTCCTGAACTCCTCTGCACTGACTGGGATACCGCAGACCCCTCAGAGGGAAGGAATCATGCCTATTCATTCCAGATGCATGTATGCAGACAGCTCTCTTCACAAGTCCAAAGTTGAGATAACTTCTGTGTGCTTGAAAAGTCTCCTTTTCTATGACAGTTTAAAGAAAACATTTTCTTCCAAAGAAAAAAAATACGGCTTACTCTCTATTTTTAGGGGCAAAATAGCAGCAGCAGCTGAAAGTATAAACCTTTGGGCTCTCACAATCCCATAAATAAAGCAATAAGATTCTCTAATAAAGCGGGTTAACAGGATAACCTGGACCAAGTCTCTAAATACAGAAGACCCACGGAGGGAGCAGATTCATTTAACTAAGACTCTAATCAGAGGCCACTGATTAATCTTAATCCTACGAATCATCTACTGCAACTCAGCCCATAAACTGTGGGATCTTTCATTCTCATGCCTCATAATAGGTGTGGGAGGAGCCCAACTGACATAAGAAGACTGTGGCATGACATCATAAAAATCACCAAGTGGCATTGTTAAACACCTACATACAGTTATGATGCTGCACTGCTATGCTAAGCACAGCACGCACACTCAGGAGTGATCTCACCACTGCTCCTCTGCTGCGTGGCTGACGAGGCTTCTCATTAGTTATCCATGTCCTCGTCTGATCACAAATGCTTTAGTCAAAAACCAGGGCGTGTGAGAGTTTATAGGAAACAGGACATCTAAACCTCGAATGAGGGAAGGGAGGAAAAGGAGGGAGGAGTGGGGAAGGTAAGAGTCACAGAATTCATTTTGTTTTCTATCACCTAGTACTTCCTCTGGTCTTAGCGGGCCCACGTTGCATTGGCACATGCTTCAGGCTGTAGCCCAAAGCTGGTTTAACCTACTACAGGGTTTAAGTTTTCAAAAAGAATTTTCAGCAGATGCACTAAATATGGTCAAATATTTCAGTGTTGTTCCTAATTATTTGAAGTTAACCACCTAAAATCCACTGACTATAGATTACCTTCACCCAGGTCTTCAGCCCCAGTTGATTCAGAGGGCTGTTTAGAATTAACACCCAATTTTCCTGCCTTAATCCACAGACAACCACCCTTAAAGAACAGCTAAGAAGCCGCAATCCCTTCCCAGCAAATAGTGCTTATTATCTTACAGAGCAGGTTCACATCTTGTCACTTCACTTTGACCTCCTGGTTATCCTGCCTATTTTGTAGGAAAGGAAACTGAGGCCTACAAAGGTTGGGTCAATTATCCTAGATCATGTGGAGGGCAATTGGTTCAGCCAGGATTTAAACCACCTTTGCTCTGTTTCTGGTCCTCCTAGGTTCTCTACCAGAACTACAGAAGGACAGGAAGAGCTAGAAAAACCATTCCAGAGCTCAACTATAACTGGGCATAAACTCTGAGCTCATTAGAAAACTAGAAAATTATATCCTTTTGCTCTTGTTCACAACTTTTAAGTTGAACTTATCCATAAACAGGAATTACCATGTTTACACATTGTAGTGGCCTGATTTGCATATGATTATCATGAAAATAAACATGATTATGGTTGTTTTTCCCCCCTAAGTCTAGTTGGCAGAGAGCAACTTCGTCCTTCCTTGGCACCCGTCTTAACTATCATAGACAAAGCTGTCCTTCCTAGATGAGGTCTCTTTCCACCCCCTACACCCCACTGTCTTTTAGCAGTTGGAAGTTTGAGGCCTGTGGGAAATTGAGGATTAATTTTTAGTCAGTGGTTTTTTTTATCTTTTCTTTAAATCACCAACTCTGACAATTCTAGATGTTAATCTGCATACGTGTGCTCCACAACTATCAACTTTCACAATTTGGGATCTGCTAGAAAATGGGCTTCCGAGCTCCCTTCCTGTCCCTCCACACAGGTCTCAAGCCTCCTCTGTCTCTGCTCCCTCTGCACGTTTCTGCCTTTCCCTTGTCCATGACCTTGGTGGGACCCACTATTGTTTGCTCTTCTTTCTAGAGAATGAGTCTTGTCTCCAACTAGATGGGAAAAACCACTCAGGACAAGACCATCAGAACAGCACTGGGCTACTGATTTGTATGCTGTGCATATGTTCACTGTTCACATAATAACGGGTATTTTATTAGTCATACTGTGCGTCAAGCACAGTGCATACTGTCCTGAGCATTTTTACTCAACACCAACACCGTGGAGCACCCATCATGAGCTTCTGTAGGCTGGGACTCACAGCTATGTGCATCTCTCTTCATCAGGCACCTTGTCAAAAGCCATACACACTATGGGGATAACGCCACAAGTATTTGGTGAACGTGTGTGTGTTAAGTACCTCTTAATTTTCCGCTCATTGGGCACCATTTACAAACAGTGGAAGATCTATGAAAATTCCCATGAGGCAGCACAGCAGCATCCAGAGGCCACCACACATGTCTCACGGCTACTCTCCACCCCGTGATGTTGGTCTGCACAGGGCTTCTTCCTGGGGTAGCTCCCAAGTAACCTCCATTCAGCTTTCCTCCTGCTGTTCCATGGTGCTTGTCTTCCAGCAGAATCTCTCTCACTTTAACAATTAAATGGACAACTCAGGAAACCTACACTTGGAATTCAGTGAAAGAAATGTTAGACTCCTGTGGAGTGTCTCATTAGGTTAAAGGAAAGTTACTGAAAAGTCTGATGGGAAAATGAATTTCTACATTTTGCTTAGGGCCCAAAAAGAATCCCAGATTTTGTTTCCATTGAAGTGCCTATAGTAGTATTTATTTTGATTCAGGGAGATGCAGTTCATTTTTAATATTCACAAAAGCTTCTTGACATCAGATCCAAAGCTTGTGCAGTGGAGATATGGTTAAACATTCTCACGCAGCATCACTGAGCCAGAAAGCAACCTGAGAAACCTCAGAACTCCATGTGCGGGAAGATTCCATCCGACTTCATAAAATAATACCTGGACCTGAGAACTCTATGTGTGGGAAGATTCCATCCGGCTTCATAAAATAATACCCGGATCTTCAAGGTTGGCAAAGAAGAGAAAAGCTCCTTGGGAACTTAGTTGCCAGGTCTCATAGCACCAGCTCTGTGTCCTCAGAGTTGCTGTCATCAAGGAGACCTCTCACTGGTCACCACTGCAGCCCCTACATGGACCAGTATGTGTCCACAGCTCCTCCCTGATTCCCTATAGCACAGCTGGGAACATTTAAACAAGACTCTGCAGGAAAGGGACGGATACTCAAGGGGAATTTGCTGCAGAAGAAAGCACCTACCACAGTGAGTTTATGGGTCCTTAACTTTGGGTTACAAGAGAGAAGTATCACTGCAGAGCTATGGTCCTACAAAGCACTCTTTTGCCCCAATCTCCTGTGAGTGCTCTGTCTCTCAAATCCAGATTCTGTGAAGTTTAAGATGAGACATCAATCCAGAGCTCTTTCTTTCTCAGTTCTGGCCAAGACAACCTCCCAATTCCAATTCCCAATCTGAGGAAGAGCTGCCCCTTTCAGAAAAGGTACTGGGCCCTCCCCTTGGCATTACATCAGTATACAGGCCAATGAGTCAATGACCTCTCCCTTACAGAGAGAGCCTCTTAACACAGATGCAAGGATGCCTCCAAATGCTTTAAGCCCAGGTGCACCTGCAACACCTACAAACTCAACCTACCCAGACAAATTTGATACTGCACTCCTAGAAGAAAGTTGCTTTTCGTTCATTACAGGACAGAAGCAAAAGTTGCAACAAATTTAACCATTCATGAAACAGTAGCCAATGTGCCGGCAACAGACGGCATTTATAGACACCCCATTTGCAGAGGTGATGGGGTGATCAATCGCTTCTGAAAAGGAAGTTTATGACCCAGTCATATATCAGAAAGGTTAAAGTCCTAAGACAAAATTTCTGGAACGTCTTCTCCTGTAGCACAGGGTTCTTCTTAGTGTTTCTGACTGTGAAGAGGAGATGGATGGGAGCAGGCAGGTAGCATCTCCTTCCTCTGTCTTGATCTCCACTGCTTCTTTATTTCCTTTTCCTTTTTCCATTTCTTTTTTTTTCATTTTAAAAGTAATGGTCTAGGGCCGGGCGTGGTGGCTCACACCTGTAATCTCAGCACTTTGGGAGGCCGAGGCGGGCAGATCACAAGGTCAGGAGACCGAGACCATCCTGGCTAACACAGTGAAACCCCATCTCTACTAAAAATACAAAAAATTAGCCAGGCGTGGTGGTGGGCACTTGTAGTCCCAGCTACTTGGGAGGATGAGGCAGGAGAATGGCGTGAACCCGGGAGGCAGAGCTTGCAGTGAGCCAAGATTGTGCCACTGCACTCCAGCCTGGGCGACAGAGTGAGACTCCGTCCCTCAAAAAATAAATAAATAAATAAATAAATAAATAAATAAATAAATAAATAAATAAAAGTAATGGTCTTAAAGTTCTTCAGTCTTAAACAAATTATAGAAGGCTTTAAAAGCTGGTTTTGTGCATTTCATATGTGATAATTGTAAGTCGATTTGAAGTCCTTATAATACTTTATAAATTTCATCAATCAACATCCAGGTAGGTAGAATCTTAGGTACATGATGATGGTTATGAATTAATACTAGGCCGGTGTGTGCTGGGTTTGTCTTCAGGCCTTGCGTGAGGGCTGTGATGGGGTGCATGATTCAGGAGGCACTCGGTGGGAAATCAAAAGAGGCAATGGTAACACAGCACCTCAAACATTTCAGGGCAGCTGGTCTACACCAGGTACACAGTAGGCACGAGGAGTGCAAAGATGGGAGAGGCAGAGGCCCCCACCTCAGGGAGCACATGGATACAGAGACTGTCCGTGTCCCCTCCATCCTCAACTCTTGATTTCTTCCATCTTTCTTAGGTTGGAGGTTAACTTGCTGCTGAAGAGATTTCAGCTGCATGGGAACTTACATATAATCTGAATAATCAAAAGTAAAAGAGTTCATCTTCTGGGTCCTACTTCTGCTATTTTCATCCACTGCTTCCTACCCAAGTGCTAAGCATTTTCATGCAGCCTCGTCTGTCTTTTCAATAAGAAAGCCAGTTGATAACTAATTCACACTTAAGTGCGCTGTTAAACCACAAAATGTTGACAGGGAAAACAACACTTAATAATAAATCATATGATGGTAACGTTTCTGTGCCAGTAGGAAAATGGTTTCAGGTGTGAACAATTCTCACTACTTCATGGATCATACAACATAGATACTGTTCATTAATGACTCTAAAGCCAATACAGGGCATGAAACTATAAGGAATTCCTTCCTGCTATTGTCCAGGCAGTGGAATGGGATTTTTTTTTTCTTTTGGCCAGTGTTCACTGGTTCCACTATGTTTCTGATCAGATCTTCACATTTAATTTCTTCTTAGGTATTCATGCATCTAAGAGTTCTTATGTACTGGAAACTCAGTATCTCCTGTTTGCAGGCAGTGACTGGGTGTTCAGTAAGTCCAAATATCTCTGGATGGAGGCTGTGGGTAAGCTTGGTGTCCACCGGAATCTCTCTCATGCACAGACGATGAAAATCCAAAAGCTCACATTGGTTCCAGCACAACAGACAGCCTGTTCCACTGGAGTTGTGTCAGGTGAGGTGTGCACATTTGTATCATCTGTCACAACTATTTACCCCTCTCTTTTCTCAGTGACAGCAGATACACTTGCCCATCGCCATGCGACTTGAGGGAGCTGATCCACTACCAGGCTTGGCCTGTGGCTTGCTTTGCCCACAAGAGCGTGAGGAGTGTGATGTGCAGCATATCTGAGCAGAAGCTTTAAAAGCAATTGTGTGCTTTGGTTCGTCCCCTTGTACTTCTCATCTTCCATGAAAAGGGCCTGTTCTCCCAGATCTCTGCTCCCTAGCCTGAGTCTGGGAATGAGAAGACACACAGTGTCACAGTAGTGAGACATTTTAAACAAGAAAGAAATGTTCATTGTTATAAACTGCTGAGATTGGGGAGGGTGGGGGTGTTGTCACTATGACACATCTACTACAATGTGATATGGGCTCTGGGACAAGGGACATGCACTTCATCCCTTGTCACAATGATTTTAAAAGTCCATTACTATGCACAGGACTTGGAGTGATACAGGCATCAGGCAGACAGGATAGCAAGTGCACTGGGATGCTTCTGAAGTTTTCAGGGATTTCAACAGCCCTATCAATTGAAGGAAGAGTGATCCTCCACCCCATGCAAGGACATTATTAGTGTGAAACTCCCAAGTGCTGTATCCTAAACATACCCCCTTAATAACGGAAATAAATCCTCCCTCCTCTGAGTTAATTACATAAACCGTATATTATTCATCAGATTTCTATATAATATTGCCTCTACTTGTATGTGTAATCATAAAATAATTCATAAAGTTTCAGGTCAAGGAAGGAAAAGTAAATATTCCATTTTTAGTCCTGACATGGACATCCCTAATAAAGTGTAGCCACTAAATAAGAATCTTGTTGATTGTATTTGCTACTTATTTTTAAGTGTCAGTGGATTAATACTATAATATGGTTTATCTTGGTTGATCAGAAATGATATCTGTACATTCAGAGAAGTCATAACTGAATAGCTAGAAGTGTCAGATTACAACTATGGGTGGTCTTCTTTTTTGTATGAAGAAGAGAAAATGGTCATTTTTTGGATGAAGAAGAGAAAATGGTCAAACATTCTTGAAGCAACGCGTTGCAAAGAACAGTTCAATCTGAGTAGTAGATTTGAAAACTAAAGGATAAAACAATTATAGACAACAACTAACAAACTGATTGTGTTCCTCCTCCATTCCAAAAATGGGTCACTAAAATGACAGTGCCTTTGCTCATTAAGGCCATTAGTAAAAAGAAATTTGGACTTTTATGTCTCGTACACTTGAAATTTAAGGATGATGGGTAAATTTCACTTATCACAGTAGAAATACTCCAGCCAATCAAAACAGAGGTGAACACAGCACAAGTAATTTATTAATTCACTATTCTTTCCTGAAATGGGCTTGAGTCAGTGCTATGGGCTCCATATTTTCTGGTCGTAAAGTTTAAAGAAAAGGGCACAGGAACTATGAGACACCCCTGAGGCCAGAGCCCCATCTCATCACCTTATCGTTGTTTGCCCATAAGCAAAGTGACTTCTCCAAATCTCTTTGTGTTACATGGGACATCCTGCTGGCCTCACGACCTGGTTGGAAAGATGAGGGGGTGTGGTGTGATCGCACCTGGCACAGCTCTCACCCCAGGAAGGGTCACTGGGGCTGCCTTCCTCTTCAGGTCCCTTTAAATTAAATGTTTCTGTTCTATAGAAACACATTTATCTCCTAACTCTATTTCCAAGGTTTTTCTCCTTCCATATAAATCAGGAAAGCCTCTTTTTACTCTTAAAGTTAAAAGGACAACCTCTCTAACTGATTTCTCTAGGACACTAAGAGAGCCACACAAAATACTCTGAGATTGCAAAGGTGCAAGGAGCAGCTGTTTTTGGAAACACTTCAACCTTGAACCCTCACCGGACATAATGACATATGTGTAAAACCTCTGGGAAGTCCTGTAGGTAAAAAGATTGATTAATATGGGGGGGGGGATTTGCAAGAGAAGTGTAGCATTATTTTTAATACAGCATTTTAATTTTCATAACTGATCTGATCTCACAGTAAAAATTATTGAGCTCTATTAGTGAGAACTCAAGTCTTTTACTGAATTTTCAAGTCCTGTTATGATAAATTAAGGACAAAATGTTTCTAAATAACATATAGAGATATAATTTACTTACTATAAAATGTAGCCTTAAGTGTCCAATTCAGTGGTTTTTAATATACTCACAGAATTGTGAAACCTTTACCATAACTAATTTTAGAATATTTTTATAACCCCATAAAGAAATCTCATGCCCATCAGCAGCCACTCCTTCCTCCCCATCACTACATACCATGACAACCACACCCTGTTTCTATGACTTTACATATTCTGGACATTTCAGATAAATTGAATCACCCAACATGTGGTATTTTGTGACTGGCTCTCACTAAGTATAATGTTTTCCAGTTCTTCTTTGTTGCAGCATGTGTCTGCCTTCACTCCTTTTTGTGGCTGACTAATATTCCACTCTATGGATTTATCAAATTTTGTTTATCCATTCATCACTTGATGAACATTTGGATCATTTCCACATTTTGACTATTATGAGTAATGTTGCTCTGAACACTTGAGTATAAGTTTTTGTGTGGACATATGTTTTTACTTCTCTTGGGTATGTCTCTATGACCAGAACTGCTATGTTGTATGATAACTCTATTTAATATTTTGAAGAACTGTCAGTCTGTTTTTTAAAGTGCGCCAGCTCAGTTTCTTTCAATTAAAAAAAAAAAACAACAAACTGGGGGTTAAATGTTCAGTTGATGCAAAGCCCTGCCGAAGATGTTCAGTGACTCAGATGACACAATCTTTGAGGTGCCCATTGAGTCAAATTCCTATCTCCCTGCTTCCCCATATCCCTCTCCACGGTGCCCCCGTCTCAGGAATAAGGGGTCTCAGCCTCCCACAGAACCCTATGAATGCCCACTGGCCTCTCTTACACAGTTGTTATGCTGACTTCTGGGCCAGTGGCCCTGCTGGGTGGGCGGCTTTGGCTGGACTACTGGGGGTCAAGCCGGTCCCCCAAGGAGTCCGGACTCTGGCTGTCCAGTTGTGAAGGCTCTGTTTTCTCTTTGTCTCAACTCCAGTCACATCATATTGATTCTCAAAGTGTAGCCCGGGAGTCCCTGAGGTGTTTTCAGGGATCCAAAAGCTCAAAATTACTGGCATGATAATACTAAGACATTAGTATTATGTGCAATGGGGTTTTCCAGAGCCTGAATAAGGTTAGGCATTTTGAAAGACTCAGTGCAGAAGCAGATAAAAAAACCCAGTTGCCTTCTATTAAGCTGGGCATTATAGAGGTTTGTAAAAATGTGAAACAGTCCCACTCATCTTACAATTTTACTTTCTTCTGGACATGGAGCTGAGTTGAACAAAGTCTTCTCCTACAGGCCTGCAGCCTTCCCCAAGCTACACATGGAAGTTGGGCATCTAGTCCCAAAGTTCTTGGGTATCTTACACTATTTTGATATTCTTGTCATGCTCCCCACCCTGACCCCACAGAGCTCCACGTGAGAGAAACACTAGGATGAGATCTTCCATTTTTTCTGACCCTCCCTGACCACAGAGACCTTGCACACGCTACCTCCTCAGCTCCCTCCACTCCTGACTTGTGGCTATAGCAGAGGTCCTGCCAGCCGGACCCATATCTCATGGTGGGAGCCATAGGAGAGCCTGCAGCTCAGAATCATAGAGGGGAATGGATCTGGTTTCACTGCCCCCAAAATACTGTCCCTGTGCACTTCATTTTATCAAGTGTTTCCCAAATTAATAAAACCTCCTTTCTTAAAAATAACCTGTTAATATCTTGGGGTTCCAGGTTTACACAGAATGCTGTAGGAAGCATTGCCATCAGGAATTATACTTGTTCTTTAGTGACTACAGACTTTAGATATTTCTGGAAGTTCCTCATGGGACCTAAAGCTGGTTTTTGTTTTGTATTTGTCTTACTTAAGTTAGTCACATTTACAGGAAAACTGCTTCACGATCAACCCAAATAGAACAAAATAATCTCCAAATTCAGACTCTAGAGAAGTCCAGGTGCCTCCATGCACTTCACACGTTATGAAATCCTAATTAGGAGAAGAATATTGTTCATGCTCTTAGGGTTCCCATTAAGAATGGCTCACTGGCTTCTAGTTTTCCTGTGGAAGTACTTCTCTCTCACTACTAGCAGTGGTGGCATTTGTGGAATATCACAAATACCTGTGGATCCCCAGACCAGTGGATCTCCAGGCAGGGCCAGAGGATCCTAAAACTGGAGGATCCTGGAAAAAGGGCCCAGGAAAGCTCCCAATATTTCTTTTTGCTCCATCATCTCCAACTTGGTTTTATTGTGTTAATGCCCAGATAATATCCCCAAGCAACTCCTTGGCTTCAAACGTAGGACAAGCATAGAAGTAAAGAAAGAATTGAGACCCAATGCTCCAGTGACTTTCTTTAATCACTTACTCCTCAGCCCAGTGAGGAAGCGCCCAGGTTTCCACTCAAGCAAATGCCTCCTGATGGCCCTTTTGCAATATTAAAACATCATTTAATCAAGCAGTACAGATCTAAGTATATTTTATTCAAACGAAATTATTTAAAGATCCTTACTGTCTCCAAATGATGCACAGAGTTGCTCTCTAATGATTGTTGCATGTTGAAGACCACTTTAAATTTTAAAAAAGAGAGACAGAGACCCTGATTTTGTAGTGAAGATGCAACGACATATATTTCAACAATAATTAAATCCACCAATTCCACCTCTTTATAACTGGAATAAAGACTTTAGCAGCATTAAGAAGTCCCACCTTTCTCCTTTTCCTTCTTGACTTCTTCAAGGCTAGAGGCCTATTAGCTGGTAGACTATTAAAATGCAAACATGATACAACCCAAGTAGTTCCAGCTTTGAAACAGAAGGGTGGCTAAGTACCTGCTCTCTCTCAATGCAATACTCCAGCAGCAAGGCGAGTCCAGTTTCTCCCATCATCAGTCAATCCCTGACCCTAAGTTTGACTACTTTCAGCTTATGGGAAGCTCCATCCTACATTCTTCAATGGTGCCTAGCCCTATTTTACCAGTAGATGGATGCTGGGATTGGGGCAAGGGAACTGGGAGAACCACCCTAATTAAAACAACTTTTGCTTCATCTAGTTAACAGCAGGTAATACTGAGTTCTCTCCTTCCCACAGTGGCTCATGTCCCCTCATAACACGAAAGAGGCATTGTCCTTCCCCGTGCACACAATCTGCAACCAGAGAGAGCCACCAGCCACAGAAAGGATAAGGCCCCATATTAACTAGTTTCTCATTTGTTAGCTTAAGGAAATCATTTTCTTCCATTTTTCCACTTCTTGAAAGTATATCTACAAGTTTTTAGCCAAGAATTTTTGGATAAAGTTGGTTTGGGGATCACATATTTAATTTGCTATGTGTTTATTGTTTTTCTTTGTGAGAAAGAAGAAGAATGCTAAATAAAACTTAACTTCAGGGCTCCTGTTATTCCAATGGCCACCACCTTGACTGGATTTGTTTTCACTGATATTAATTTTCATTGATTTTGTTTATGGTCTTTCAGCCAATTATCAGTCAAGATGCTTTCTTAAAAGACTGTGAAATTCAGAATAAAAGGCACAAAACTTATTGCTATGAATTGTAACCTCTGCTAAACCAATGATATATGGCATGATTTGAGAAAAATTTTGTTGGCACATTGTCAATTGTATTTTTGACCACTAAAAAAAATCAGTCAGTGATGTATATGCTCAAATCACACTGGAACACTAAAGTCATACCAGTCACAGATCTCTTTGATAATTCACTGGGTTTTTACTTATTGTATTTAAAAGCCATGAGAAACCTGAGAAATGATCCAATCTGGCACCCTCAACTTAATAGGGAACTTGGTTTCGTAGAATTCTCTGTGAATCTGCTTTTAATTTACATTGATACTTAAAATTCCACACGGCAGATCTCAAGAGTTGTTTTAGATGCATTACCTTTTCCCCAACTAATTTTATAACTCAATAAAAACCATAGTTCAGGTTTTACTTCTGAAACATGACCTTAAATACATAAACCTATTTATTTTAAACAAAATTAATTGTTTGACAGAGTTAGCTGCTTGTAGCATGAAGCTTGAAAAGCCAAACACTGTAAATAGTAACTGTAATTATTTCCTTTTTCATTTTCAAAATGAACACCATATTCGTTTCTTCACATTGTTGGTTCTTTTCCATGTGACGGTGTTGCTGAAGAATCATAGCAGGATACAAGGGGTTTCTGAAGACTGGAAAAGGGCAAACAGCATATTTCGAAAAGAGGTAAATGATAACCTTAGCAGTTAAAAAAAATACTACATATTTTGAAAGTGGGTAAACGATAACCTTAACAGTTAAAAAAAAAAATAGAACATTCATCAAGCAATCAATCTGTAGACACCTAGGAGAGTGCGCATGCTGGGTAGCTATCAAATTACTTTGTAAAAAGGAAATTAGGCCAGATGAAATTAATATCCATCCGTGAGAGAGCACAGGGCCACATAGATAGACAGAGTGAACCATGTATACTGCAGCGACCTCCTTCTATCTGAGGTCGCTCCTTGAGACAGGATGAGCGTTTCGTCAGTGAGAGCCTGCAAATCTCTAATCACCTCTGAGAGCCAGTGACGTGGGACCTTCTAATAGGTAAACCATTTCATAATGAATCCCTCCTGGTCTTTTAGTAAATAACTCTCTTGGGAAGAAGGCCAAGAAATCTCAGCCCTTCTTTGAGTTTTTTTCTAGAGTGATTCCAGTTGTGCTTAGTTAAGGTCTCTGTGTACCAACAGATAGGTGTACAATTGGCTGGAAACGTTTTCAGAGGCTTATATTTAAACTGGAAGGCATATTAATTTTATTTTTCCTTCCACAGGTAAAAAACTCCTTCTTTCTCCCACTGTAGGCTTTTTGTGTTTTCAACATACCCAGCCTCACTCGGAAAAATAAAAATAAAAATAAAGCACCCACTCACATGAGCAGCCAAGTTTCAGATACCAGTGGGCACAAGCTCTTCCAAATGTCTCCTGTTCTGGAGATGTTCACAGTCCTCATATCAAAACTGAAACAAGCAAACAAAAAAAATAAAAAACTTACTACCAAATACCCTAGGAATAAGACTTAAACTCTATTTGGAAATTGAATTTCTTCCATAGTCAATCAATATTTAATAAAGAGAGAAAAGGAGCTCATTACAAAGACCATCTTGTTTCTCCACAAGTCATCTATGTGAGATTCCAGAATTTCAGGGTGATAAGTTCTTAATTGGAACATTATATATTCTCTTTGCAGCCAGTAAGCACGCATCACTTCGCGAGAAAGCACCGCGGCCAACATTTCTGCTGGTCTGCTCCGGGTTTCAGTGAAGGGCAGGCCCGGAAGCACCTTGGGAAATGAGGTAGAGCCAAGCTAACCCTGGAGAGCCACTGAGCTTACGGAGAGTTGAGTGATTACGCAGGCATAGTCTTGAGTTTTATTTTCAGTTTGAATACTGCTAACTAGTCTGTACAGTCACAGGCTTACTATAGGGAGTTTATTCTACATCAGCTATATTCTCTCTTCCTTAGCAGCACTTAATGAGTCGGCTGGAAAGTTGTTCCCAGCCAAGCCAATATCCTATGAGTTATAAATGACATTTCATGCTCATATGCAGATTTTCTGCACTGAAGTGAATTATTTACAAGGTAGGGCTTATGGATTCCAACAATCAGCTGCCTGAGATTTACACCTACCCATTCTCTCTACTCTCTTGCTGGGAGAATGTGACATTTCCCACTGCCCTTTAACATCTGAAGATTTAACGGGAGCTGCCCTTCCTGAGGCAGGTGCTCCCTTGCTTGAGATGGTAACTGGAAAGGCCGTGCACCCTAGAAGCTGGAAGGTAAACTAAGGCTCTCCTAGAGGTGCTTCTCCCTGCCCTGGGAGGATGCTATCTGCATGTAAATGCACAGGAGGAGCACCAGGAAGAATTTAAATTCTGGGGAGGCCTTCCTGCCCATTAACAGTGATTTTATTACCTTGGGTTTTAGCTACTTAGTTTAATAATTTCTTCCTGAATGTGTGAAAATCCAAATTTTCTCCTAAAGGAAGCTCTGTGTTCAGCAGTGTGCTCTGTCCTCTGTGGAACAGAAGAACCAACATGTCGTTTCTGCCTCCCAGAAACTCCAGGGGTTGAAAAGCCTCCCAACTTACAGCAAGGATGATGAAAATATAAGTAAGTGTTTGACACCAGACAAATCCACCAATGGAACAAAAAAAGCAGCACAGACACCAAGTTAAGTACACAAGGCTCTCTAATCTATGATAAAATCAGCATTTAAAATTAGCAAAAAGTATAGTTTTTTAAATATGTTGAATGAGAACAACTGACTATGCATTTGGAAAAAGTGAGATGAAGATCCCTACCTTATATTATCAACAAAAATACATGTATGTTAAATCAAAGACCTAAATGTAAAAATAAAATCCAAAGAATACTGGAAGAAAAGATGGGGCAACATTTCTGTATGTAGCCTTGCAGTGAGAGTAAACAAAAGGAAAGAAGGGACTTACCAAATTTTATAAACTTTTTCCCAATAAAAACCAGACTAAACAAAATTAAAACTTAAGTGACAAACAAGGGAGGGAAAACATTTACAACTGACTATTAATATCCCATATTCAGAGAAATCCAACTTATTGGAAGAAAATGACAGACAATACCCTAAAGCGATAAAGAATATGTATAGTCAAAAAAGAAGTACACACAGCAAATAAATCTGTGAAAAGATGCTCAATCACTGTATTGATAAAAGGAATAAGGAAGTGAATAACAACAAAATAGTTTTTGCCAAATCTGATTGTCAACATGTCATATATCGTTAACATTGATTGCTGTCGAGGCTGTGAGAAAATAGGCAGCTTCATAATTGTTGGCAGGAACAACCAACTGCTACAAACACTTTGGGGGCAATTTGGAATCATCGAATAAAATATATTTGCATACCCTTTGGCCATGCCATTTCACTTTTATGGATCTAACAAAAAATAAAATAAAAACATTATAAAGGTATATGTACAGGGATTTTGATTGAGTACTGTAACAGTAAACATCGCCTGCAGCCTAATATCTACCAGTAAGAGATGCTTTCATGAATTATGATAAGTTCATAAAATGGAATGCCATCTTCTCATTAAAATCTGTAAACAACCAAATTTCCATCAATAGGGGAATGGTTAAATAAATTGTAGTGCCACCATTAAGCTGAATATTATGTAGCTACTAAAGAGAATGAGACAGAGCTGTACGTAGATGAAGAGATGTCTTTGCTACCTCAAGTGAATAAAGTTGTAGACAAATGATAGATATTATAGATAAATAAGCAGATGATTGATGGATGATTAGATACATCTTATATAATTTTAGTTGAGTCTGTGTGTGTCCACTGAAGAAAAGAACCCTCAGAGTTGTTAGTGGCGGTGATCTCTGTGAGTAAGGACGTTTGTTTTGTGTGCAGCTAAGAGCTTCACTATCATCTCACATGCTGGTTCCGCCTGGTGGTGGGAGCACACTCCCAGGCAAGTCGGGATGCTCATCTTCCCCAGGACCACAGATGTTGTCACAAGTCGGGGCCATCCATTCTGACATCAGCAGAGACTCCCAGCAGCAGAGACCTCTCCCTCTGGCTGGGGAGCCAGTCACTGGATCAGGGACCCTTTAGCCCCACTCTTGCTCTGCAAGCTCTCACCCATCTCCACACAGAGAACACAGAGAATTGTTCTGCCACTGCTGATCACTGCTTGGCTATGGGAAGCTCCAGGCAGCTGTTAAGTCCCCTCTGCTTGAGATCCCTATATCCACTGTCACTGTGGGCTCTTGGTGCTTCCATGGAGACTTACGTGGCAAAGGAGTCTCTCTCTATGCCCAGATTCCCCAATCCTTTCTGGTGTTTTTGTTAGCTCCGTATGAGGTGTTCATGGTGCAGGAGAAGGATGACAGAGCTCAGTGTCTCTTCCATTAGGAACCCACTAACAGAAGAGGGAGTATTTGTGCACTCCTCTTTCCCTATCTGAAAGTCCCAGGGAATCTTGATCTTGTCAGGATCGGGTGCATGACTGTTAATTGTCAGCCATTCTTACAAACACATTTTATAAACTGAATATTTTGTGTTCTCTGAATTCTAGGCTCTCAGAATTCAAAAACCAAGATGAACTTTCCCGCTCTTTTTTGCTCGTGTCACTCATCCCTGAGAGAGAAACGCAAAATACCAAAGCCAATTATGTGGTACGTTCAAAAGGTCCAAAACCACCCAGGGTGAAGCATCAGACCACCAGGTTTTTGTTTGCCAAATGCCCACTCTCCCCGATCCTCTTATTCTCTCTTCAAAAACAGATACAAAACAACAGTAAAAAACATCCTCCATTCTTAGTGAGAGCTGAGGGTTTGGATGATGCGGATGAGTTGGAGGAGGTTTTCCATTCCTACCACAGGGAAGGCAACTGAATACATTCTCCTTAGCCACTGTAGTTCTCCAGAAAGCCCCTGGGCCTCAGAGGTAATTCAGGGCTCTCTTCTCCTTGACCCATCTTTCCCCTCCCCCAGTGCTCCTCCCTCTTCCTTCCTCCTCTGATATGTGGAGTGGGTTCCTCTCAAGTAGGAACCCGGCAGGCATGTTGAGGCATCTTTACAGCAGTCAATGGGGCAGGAGTTATTTTTTATTCTTTAGTGCAGTTCCAGTCCCTAGCACAGTACTTGGCATGTAGTAAGTGCACAATAAATAGAGGAGTAATTTTGCATTTACATGAAAACACTTTTTGCGACCAAGGCACATTCTTTACATTTCCTTGGGGACAAAAAATATTTATTTTTATCCTTTGATAATAAATTTTATGTCTATAATCTATAGTAACTTGGAACTCATCTTGGGAAACAACATGGATAGCCATGCTAGATAATGACTCTGTGTGTGTGTGCGCGCGCGTGCGCACGAGAATGAGAGAGAGAGAGAGAGAGAGAGAGACTCCTAGGCATCATCATCCTAAGCAAGTACAAATCAGGAGTTTGTTTCTTTGCAAAATAAATAGTTGTTCTTTGTTTTTTTGTTTTTGCTATTGTTTTCTAAGATAAATACTATGAAGGGCACAGCACTCATTTGAATGCCTATATGTCATTTATTTGATTAATTTATTAAACATATTTGAGGTGTCTACAATTTATTCATCCCTGTTCTAGGCAACGCAGATCATGTGTTGAAGTAGACAAGGTGTTTGCACTCATGAGACTTAGGAGAAGGAAGGCATCCTAAGTCAAGCAAGGATGGCCCTTATACAGAGATCCTGAGACAAGAGGCACCAGTCATATTCTAGAGACTGGGACATAGAACCTGTTCGGTCTGGCTGGAATGAAAATTGCAAGGTGGGGGAAGTGGAGAAGAGAGGCAGGGGATGCTGAGAAATTGATTTGGAGGGAAGCAGATCATACCAGACCACGAATGGCCTTATGTGTCCTGTTTCATCCTAAGAGCAATGGGAATCATTAAAGGGTTTAAGTACAGACATTGGATCTCTGCTCTGGAAAGAAGAGTTCAGAAGCAAAATGGGAGGTTACTGAAGGAGGCAAGATTAGAGGCAGGATGATAGTTATGTGTCTTCTCCAGATACAAGCCAGAGACCACGGGTTTAGGTAGGTAATTTCACAGGGGGTGATCAGGAGAAAATAAAAGCAGACAAAATCAAAGACATTTAGAATTCACAGTAGTAAAGCCTGGAGATGGACTGGGTTTAGTGCGGAGACAGAAAGGTTGGCAGCTGAACATCTGGCATGGGCTAGGGCTCTGGAGGCTCAAATGGGGAGTAAAGGAAGCGTCTCTAGGAGAGGGACTGTTGGATTCCACCTTAGACTTTCTTCAGGAAGCATCCTTGGGATGCCCAAGGAACACCCAGGTAGGGGGAGCTCAGGAGCATCAGTGTGGAGGCCTGGAGCCTGGACCTCAGCGACTGCCGGCATGTTTTTGAGTGTCTCATAATCAGAACACAGGAAGTCCAAGAAGAGGAGAGGATGCATTTGTACCAAAAGTTCACAGACAAGAGGCTATATATAGACCCAAAGGTCAGACTGCATTGGATTCAAATAAGAGTTTGGATTTGAATGAAAATACAGGCAAGGGGAAATTCAAGGTACAATGAACAGCAATGAGACTAGGGGAGGGGGAAGGAGAAAGAAAAATGGATACTGATCAGAGAAATCCAGCAAGTGTGTTCGATCAAGTATTTTACTAGGAGTGGGGGTTCTGTAAACCTATGGGGAGTCTTCCTGAGACTCAGCACTCACAGCCTGGCCTCTGGGACCCACATGCAACACTCATCACTATCGTCAGGAGACTAGCTTTACTGTGACTCAAGGCACAGGGAGGCCAGGACATTTGGTCAATGTTTCATGTCAGAGCAACATGGGAGCCTATGTGTCCAGGGCCCAGTGATGCTTCCAAACCTCATACCTCCTCAGATGATGGTCACCTCACTAAGACTGTTGCCCAGTTCTCAGCAGCATCCAATGTCAGAATAGCACTCTTTCCATAAACCAGGAAGATTCTGCCAGAAAAAGCAGCAGGCAGCAAAATATTCTTAGTACTTGGTGGAGGGATTCCCTTTCTTTCAAAACCTAATTAAGGACTGGCAAATAGAAATCTTGCTCAACTCAGGTTTTATATAGCAATTGATTGTTTTATTTAAGGGTCTGCTTTAAATTCACCAGTATTTTCTTCCTTCCTTTCTTTCCTTCTTTTTTTATTTTTAACAAGGTTGCCCACACTCAACTATTGTGAAAACTCAGAATACAGAGATTGAGAATCTTTCTAAACCTTGTTTGTTTTCACATGTACTTGCCCTCTGTTGGAGAATTTGGGCTTCATCTGTTGAAGGTCAGAGGTCAGAACAGTGTTGATCCTGGAAACTCAGGAAGTCTTGGGGGACATTTGGAAATTTAGATATTCTGGGGTCCATGTTCTATGCCAAGAACTAGTCCCTCAGTGTGTAGCAGCAGAACAAGTGTAATGATTTGATTTCTTATAGCCACTGTCACCTTCATCTATATATTTGCTGGTGATTTATTAATATCTGTTCTACCTGTCTCGGCCTGCAGGAGACCTTGTATTGCTGCATGCCTCCTATAGAGTAGAGAGAAATGAAGGGAGCAGATGGGATTATGACTTATTTTCCAACGTTGAATTTATAAAAAGATCTTTTGTCAGACATTGCATAGCAGTTTCTGGGATGAAATTAATCCTATGAATAAAATTTCTAACCTCACCTAAAATAGGTGCTTTATTTAAAGAAGGATCGATGAGGCTTGCTAAATATTATTTTTAGTGTTGATAAAAGCTTTTCATAATCTCAGGCTGCAAACATGGGCTAAATTGGCAGTTCTGGATGCCATGCCAGCGCGCTGGAGCTGGCTAACAATGTCACCCACAATGTCAGTGAGGCAAAGCCACCCTGAGCTGTCTCCAGGCCTCTGTCCCTCCACTGCAATCTCAGGGTAGGAGAAATGTTTTTCTCAATGCATGTGAATCTAACTTTGGACACATCTCACAGTCTCATCTACCAAGGATCATCATTCATGAGTTAGACAGCAAAACGGTTAGCCGTGTCCACCATGTAACAAAGAACATTCTTGAGGCTGTCAGGCCAAACCCCTGAGCTCTTTGTTCTTTGCCCAGTGGTCTCATGGCTTCTGGTTTTCAGGGGAACATTATGACTGGTCTACTATTCTGGTGCTGCTTCTTTTTGAAAAGGTTCAGAAAGAGTTTATTTCAGAGTTCACATATACTCAACTTCTATCTATCATCCTTTATGCAAGGCTAGTAAGGGCTTCGAGAAGCCAGTGCATCCTACATGACTGTCTTTGTGGCCTTTGGTGTTTCATTCTCAGAGAATTATTCCAGGCTTCCTAGCTATTCTGAACTCAAAATTCCTGTTACCATCAAATAGTACTTGCTCTGGTGAGTATAATCTTTAGCCTCCAAACACTCCAAAATCTTGGGGGAAAAAATTAAATTTTAAAATGTGTTCATTAGATAAAAACAAATGGTCAATTTTATTGTAATATTTTGATTATATCTATCAAAAAAACAAAATGCTTTTTCCCCCTTTTGTCTCTTGCAGCTTTCTACGTTTGAAGTCATCCAGAAACACAGCAGAAGCAGAATAAATGACACCACGTTTCTCTCTCACGGCCTTCATACCATGGATTTTCCCTGCTCAAGATAAAAAGAAATTAAGAGGAAATCAGATTGCTTAGAGAGAGCAGATTATTGCTCACTTTTTAAAAGGAGCTCCACAGAGAGAATGAAGAACGTGTAACTTTTTGCAGTGACAATGTCTGCTTTGCTCTTGAGGGGCACTCTTCCTTTTTCTGCTCAGGGATATTCCGGAGGAGAGCTGCAGATGCCACCCAACCCTGCGAAATCTGCCCTGCGAGTCGAAACAGATCCAACAGTGAAAAGAACTTCTTCATTAGGACATCAAGCCTGTAGTCATATTTTCAATTGCTGCTGTAACTTTTTCCTTGCAAGTGCTTTCACTTATTTCGGGACCACCTAAGGCTCTGTGTGGTACACAGCAACACAGTTTGAGATATTTCTGTGATGTTCTGTACATCATATAGTTGCTAACAACCTGTCAAAGTCATCCTGACACCAAACTGAGAAGCTGATGGTTTGGGTAACGTATTAGAGGAGATGAAAAAAACGACAGTCCTCATTACTGTAATAAAACCAGCAGAGACACACTGAGAATCAATTACTGATTGTGACCTAATGAACTAACCCTCAGTCAAGTAGAAAACTGCACCAAGCCTCTTACATTATCAGATGATTTAGGATGGAGCACTGTCTGAAGACGGGCAACAAGTCGAGGCAGATGAGTTTTCTTATATTGTGGCTGACTTAATTACCTTGTTCCTGAGTGCAGAGATCAAATTGAGCAACTTAAGGTGCTAAAGCTCTGTGCCAGCTGGAAATGAAAAGGAAATAATTAACACCAACAAGAGCTACGTCTAAGGTTGTGGCACCTCCTGACAGAAGCAAGGAGACTCAAAGTTAAGGCGGCTGCAAAGTCCTTGACGAGGTGAGCCTTGCTCTGTCTGCCTGGCTGGATTTGTCCAGGTTGCCTGTGGCAGCTGTGCACTGAAGAGTCCGGCTGGGGAGCCAGGGATTCAGAACTCACAGTGCAGCCTGGTGACCGAAGGGCAAATCCACCTGAGGACCTGAGTGCAGATGGCTGGGCTCCCTGGAACAAAGTGGAGGAATGACAGAGGTGTAACTCTTACACCACAGCCTCCATATGTGTGTCGCAGAGAAAAATACTATAATGGAGACTATTCTTACACACACACACACACACACACACACAGAGTTCTTGTCACCATTGGAACAGTCTGTCTTTGTCTTTCATCTCCCACAGTCATGTCCAGATCCCATTGCCCTGCATCACACGTGAACCCAGTGAAGTCAACAATGAATGGATGGTGTTCACAGAGAAACCAGCTTATGGAAGGGGACCTGTTACCCTTCTTTGAATTAAGTTCTTGGAAGCCATTTTTCACCTTATTTGTCACTGTAGTGTTCTCTTCTTCACACATGCAGAGGTGGCAAGGCATCAAACCAAAACATGGCAGGCTCCTTCACTGCCAGACTAGGAGATGAATCCTGGGTACACTGAAATGGAAGCACTCAGAAGCAGTGACACCGATGACAATCCAGGCCCCAGGTTCACATTCCTCAGTCCTCCCATGAAGGATCTAGTCCCACCCAGAGGACACACCCAGGCTGCATCTGCGCTACCTGCACTTCCCAACAGGCATTTGGAGAGGAGAGACTTAGCTCTGTCAACACAAAGCTCTGTGAAGCCAACTTGAGTGCTTCCCACAAAGGGCTGAGTGGGATTAATCTCCCCACATCACTGATGAATCAGTCCCATCAGCACTGCATGTGGCATCATCAGACTACAAGGACACACTTCATGAAGGGGTTTCTCAGTATTGAGTCATCACTCGAAGACCTGACACACAAATGAGTCACAGCTGGGAGAGCGTTTGGAGAAATGGGCATTTGAGAAATGGGCTGTGTAGGCCGTATCCCCTCCATAGGAAGTCGGCAAACCAGGGCGAGGCAAGGATGCACCCACTGCAGCCACACACTACAAATCAGGGGCAGGGATGCTTAACTCTGCCCAACTTAGATGAGTTTTAAAAAGCAGCACTTCTCAGAAATCACCTAGTTAAATGCAGATTCTGATTCATAAGTCTGGGTGAGGCCAGAGATTGTGCAATTCTAACAAATCCGCAACAATGCCGCTGGCCTTGCCTGTGTTTGAACTATCCTGGGAGTATCAAGGCCTTAAAGCTTCTGTTCCTTCCCCCAGGGTCCTCATCCAGTTGGGCAGACATACTAGACATTCTGACTACATCCAATGAGCACAGTCATAAGTCCTATGAGCAACTTACCACTCCAAAGGATGTAGATGGAGCTGAGTGCTCTAGTAAGTTTCTGGAGCACCAGGCCCCTTGGCCAGCCCAGTCTTCAAGGCCCACTTTTGGGAGCATGGCCTTTAGGGCTCTCACACAAGCAAGCCAATAGGTGGTAAGGAGCAGAGCAGAATTCCCCAGGGGCTGGAGGGTAGGTGTTGATCAGGCCCAGGCAAGCACAGCACAGTCAAAGTAAACCCATCCAGGCCTGTGTACCCTGCCCCGACCATGAGACTCCCTGGAGTTAGTTGAGTCTGACCTGAGAGCAAGGTACAGTCACGGGGAGTAATTTTCAAATTAATGAATTGTATACAGACCATGAGGCAACTGCTTGTCCAGATGCTTTGCATAGTCCACTGATGGAAGCATTCACTAGGCTCCTTGCAGAACTGAATGCTGCAAAAAAGAATTACACATCCAGAAACTTGAAAAAGAGGGACGGGAGATTTGGCACAGGCATCTTGCTCACTAACCTGGGTCTTTGTTGAATGAGAACACGGTGCCTGGTGCGGCCACTGCTGCCACCAGGGACGCCAGGCCGAGCCATCATTCAGTGCTGCTCTGCAGCGTGCTGCCCTGCCCTCCTGAAAGCTGCGTGATTCATTGGATTTAATATTGTCCTGAGTCTCACTCCAGGGAATTCTGCAGGAATGTTGTTCAAGAAAAAAAAAAAAGAAAGAAAGAAAGAAAAAAAAAAAAACACAGCCATTTAAAACAGAGTCTGTAGGCTCCATTCTATAAAATAGGTTATTAACTTGCAGTGATGGCAGCCAATAGTTCAATTGCTGTGAGGTCACAGGTTATTCAATGGGAAGGGCCACATTTTCGATTGTTTTACCCTGACTCCCCGCTGATATGCAGGCTTTACCAGGATTAGTGTTAAAATCCTCACTGTGAAACGCAAGGCCCAGAAAGAAAGCTGCATCCTGCTGGCCTCCGCCTCTCGACCAATGCGGGACCTGTAAATACTCCTCCCCTTGGCTGCTATCAAGTCCCTTTACGATGAAACTGGCTTGTAGCAGCGAAGGGGTCGCGCGGGGACTCTCTCCACCTCCTCCAAAGACTATATAATAGCCCATGCAGACATTTCCTGATGTTTAAAATCTCTCCAATTTTCCTCCTCTGCTCCTGCATTTTTAATCTCTGAAATGCCTATGACTGGACGCATGTGCCCACTCCTCCCCACAACCATCCACCAACATGAAAAGAAGATTCTGTCTGGATTTGGGTCTGCTCTTTTCTGGATACCTACGAGAAGTTCATCGGGTGCTCTCTTACACTTGCCAAGCTGAATCAGGCCCCCAGAGGGTTTCCCTCCCACATTGCCTTCCCGCATCATGAGGGAGGCTGCTGCTGTCTGAAACATAATAACTGTTTCTTAAAATTCCTTTCTGATCACACCTAAACTCTGACAAGTATTTGCAGCTTCTATCTCCTTTGAATTTAAGGGATGACAAACCTGAGCACAGAACAAAGAATATCTCCACCTAATGATTGCAAGGCCAATTTCCAGGACTGGACTTCCGAGGCCTTACTGACTTCCGGAACTTGACTTCCGGAGCCTGACTGACTTCCAGAGCCTGACCCAGAAGGCTTTGGTAATTTTGAACCAGAGATTTTTCGGGAATCTGCAGGCTTGGTGTCTGAGGCCCTCACAGTCAAGCCCCATCCACACACTGGGCATCACAGCTCTGCCCCATGGACAGTGCAGATAATGTTTAATTGAAAACAAAAGTGTCATTTTGGAAGGCCTGCCCTACCCCACCCCACTACCTGACACACGTGGAGGCTTCAGAGTGTGCACGGCTGAGCCTCACTGCCTTCTCCCTCGAATGTTCCCTGAAGCCCCTCGGATCTCTTGACATAGGCGCCTTCTCCATCCCTGCCGCCCGCTGCTCTTACTGGGGGAGGCTGCTGTCCCCACACCCTGAGCTGGGCTTCGAGGTTGAGATTCACAGAGGCTGCTGTCCCCACACCCTGAGCTGGGCTTCACGGTTGAGATTCACAGTAACTCGCCTCAAAGAAGCTACCGGCAGGGAAACATCTCCTCAGGGTATGTCTGCTCCCAAACAGACGCCACTTGGAAAAGATCACGTTTGCTGTTTATCTTCTACTTGCCACAGTAGTACACGAAAATAGAGTATTTGCAAGAAATTAAGAACAACGAAACTGAAACTCCCTGATGATCCCACCCTTGAGATAAACACGGGTAACATTTTGTAGGATTGCTTTTCGGTCTTCTCAGTCCCATTTCAAAAACAGCACAACATGCAGTATGAGATCTCTTGAAAGTTGTCAACCATGGGCTTTAGACCGAACTTAGGAATGAATATTCTGCCTTTTCTGCTCGCGGCCTGTGTACGCTTCCCACCTCTGCCTTTCCTACCCCTCTGAGTGTTCTTGGAGGAAACCATGGTGTACCCACGAGGCCATTCTGGGGATATGTTTAAAACTCCTCCTTCACAGAAACAGCCAAAGGGTGAAAGTATAAATCAGCTGCCCAGTGTTAAAAAAAAAAAAAAAAATCAACCATGCAGGGTTCAGGCTGGCCTTCCCACCAGCCGAATGAGCAAAAGGGCTCAATGCTTTGCAGATTTGGGGATGTGCCCTGACACATGAAGGACTTGTCATCTGAAAATCACTGGGGGCCATGGGGGCCTCCACTAAGGTCCTCAGAGGCCTTCCTTCATCCACAGACAGCCGGGCAACTCCAAAAGATGCTGTGCCCTGGGCAACATCCGAGCCCCTTTTTTGAGGGCTCAAAACAGGCCATGTGCCACCCACAGAGCACCTGGCCTTCCTCTTCACAGCAGGTAGCTGATGTCACTGTTGGTCTGTACTCGGAGGTTATTTGATGCTTGTCTGTCTTCCCCCATGAGATTTTAAACTTCACAAGAACAGCGACTTTGCCACTTATGCTCAGAATTTTATTTCTAGTGCCTGAAACCAAGGTTCTCAACAAATATTTGGTGAGTAGATGAAGAAATAACAAGTGGGTGAGTAAAAAGGGTGGATTTTCCAAGGCTAGCATGACCAATAGCTGGCCCAACCAAGATCATTCCCCTCACAAGCTGTCACTCCTCCTTTACCCCCAACCCTCCACCTCTACACCTTACCTACCATGTGTGACTCTGTGAATCACCCACCAGGAAGGCAAAACTGAGACAACTAAAGTGAATGCAAGGGCACACACCTTCCTGTTAAGGTCCTGACAGTTTATGACACTAAAAAAAAAAAAAAAAAAAAAAAGGTAATACTGGAAGCATCTAGCTATGATCCCGATGATTTGAGAAAAGCCACAAAACTTGGCTAATTGGGATCATCTCCCCTTTATAAGCTCCAAATTTGATGGCCCTTCAAAGACACTTTCTAAATCCTACCTCACACTACCTATCATTCTTAGTAGAAGCAAAGTAATACAGACTATCAGATAAGGAGTTTCTAGAATTTCTCTATGCCCGCCCAATCTATCTTTGCACTTCTGTTAGAGAAAAAGATACCCCTGTACTTCTCCAAATCTGACCAGGCTACTTTTGACTCTTTCAGTCTCTCTCCCCATAACCTTTCCCCACACATGCACACACATAGACACACACATATATCTTTAATCTTTCCGTTTCATTTGTCTTATTCTCTCCCATCTGTAAACATACTCAAAACTCTTCTTAAAAATAAAACATAAGTGCCCCAAATCATAAAACTATTTCTCTTCTCCAACTCTCTCTCAGGATAAGGACCATCTTTATCTCTCACTTGTAGAAAGAAAACTATATGCAAAGAAATGGAAACCCATTTGCCCCTATCACAAGTCAATTTCTGCTCACACCACTGCTGAGATAGCTCTCTACTAAATAATCAGCAATTCCCTAGTTGCCAAATCCAAGGATATGCGCACTAAACAATCTCTTTATAGCATTTGATATTGCTAACAATCCCTTACTTCTTGAAACATTTTTCCCTTAGCTTCCAGGATATCAGTATCTCCTGACTTTCTTCCAGTTTTTCTGAATATTTCACTTCGATCTCTTGGGGATGGATTCTCCTCCTCCACCCACTCCTCAAATCTTGGCGTTTTACCATGAAATAAAGGGGTTCTTCTGGTCTTTTGTTCTGAAGCCACATCCTTTCCCTGTGTTAACACATTAATTCCTTTGGCTTTAATTACTATTTCGAGATGTTAATAGCTTTGAAATCTGTGTCTCTGGTTCTGACATCATTTCAAAGTGGCAGAACCTTAGGTCTGGCTGCCTCTGGAGGCCTGCACTGAGTTTGGAGCTAGCGTGAACCAAAACTTGACATTGCTTTTCAGGCACCTCTTCCTCCTCCTCTCTGAGAATGTGTCATCCTGTTTCCAAGCTTTGGATTTCCCTTAATTCCATGATGCTCTGTCTTTGTGATCTGTTGATCACAAGTCACCTCAATTCTACTTTGGAAATGTCTCACAACCCTCACCTTTTCTCCTTCACCCCTACTACAATTGCCTTAGAGCACAATCCTTACCAATTTCTTCTTTTTATTTCATTTTTCTAACTGCAAACATAATTCATTTTCAACAGAAAAAAATACATAGAAATTTCAAAGATGAGCGCAAAAATTTCTCATGGTCTTCAGAATTAACTAATATGTAGGTAAATACTAGAAGTTACTGTCAAACAAGCATACAGTTTTGTTAGCTATAGTGTTCCCAGGATGCTTTTTCAGATCATTTTATATTGTCCTACATCAGTTTTACTGGCTGCATGAGGTACCATTTTCTAATCACAGCATTATTCAGTTAAACAATCCCTTAGCATTTGATATATATCAGTGAGGATCAAAACAGAAAAAAATTAAACCTCTCTACTATTTAAAACACAGGAAATTTAACGCAAGGAATTGGTTACAAAGATGAGTAAAGGACTGGGAAGACATTTAGGGGATAATGAAGCAATTCAGAAATAGTAACAGTGAGAAGACTCACCACCCCATTCATACAGTTAAACATAGGGGCACCATTTTGTCTGTTTTATTATTTCTATTGTCCATCTCTTTGGTGCCTCTGTTCTTCTTTCTCTGCCTTGTGTTGGGTTAATAAAATATTTTTAGTATTGCATTTTAATCTTTCCATGGGCATTTTAGCTATACCTCTTGCATTATTTTTTAGAGGTTGCTTTAGGGATTACAAGTGCACCTTTAACTTATCACCATCTAATTAGAGGTAATATTGTACTGCTGCAAGTAAAATATTGGAAGCTCACAGCAATATGATTACATTTATTGCCCTAGTCATCCTTTGTGCTATTGTTTCCACAAATATCCATCTGTCCGTATTGTAAGTACCACAATATAATGGTAGAACTTTTGCTTTACATACCATATGCCTTACAGAAATTAAGAAATGTGTGTATATAGCATATATGTGTACATATACGTACATGTATATATCTTAAATATGCATTCCATATATTTTTACCCACACTTACCATTTCTTACACTCTTCCTTGCTTCCTGAAAATCTGAGTTCTCATCTGGTGTCATTTACTTCAGCATAAAGAATGATCTTCCTTGTAAGGCAAATCTGTTGATAGCAAATTCTCTTAGTTTTTGTTTATCTGAAATATCTTCATTTCATCTTCATCTTGACAGGTACCTTTGCTAGATATACCATTCTGGTTAACAGATTTTTTTCTACACATGTTAAGAAGTCATTCTATTCTCCTCTAGTCTCCTTCCTTCTAATGAACAGTCAGCTGCCATTCGGATCATTGTTCCCCAGTATGTAACATCTCATTTTTCTCTGGATGCTTTCCACATTTCCCCATTACCTTTATGTTTCAGGACTTTGGCTGTTGCATGGCTGTATAATTTCATGCCTCTCTACTTTTGCTTCTGCTGAGATTTCTACTAGAAATGACCTGTCTCTCAACCCATTATCAACTTACCAATATCCTACCCGGGCACTAAAGACCAGTTCAGAGGTCTCCTTCTCTGTGATACCTCCCCACAAAACCCCTGACAGTGTAATAGCTACTTCTCTCCTCTCCCAACACTTCACCCTTTCTCTTTATTACAGCACATGAAACATATCATTGTAATTATATTTTTGCATATCGCCTTCCATTTGACTTTTCTCAATGACAAGAGTTCTCTCTTATTCTCTTTTCAGTCCTTGTACCTAGCATAATGCCAGGGGCATCATAGATGTTCAATGAATGTTTACAGGCTGATTGGGTGAATAAATAAACAAATTGAATTCACCAAAGACAATAAGCTAGTGTTTCTAGGGCCCTTTATAAAGAGAAATCAAGTGACATTCACCCTCAAGTTTAACTTGATGATGAGTAACACTGTTTAGATTTTGATTGAGGATATATAGATTCCTGAGAAACCTCCAGGGAAAAGCTCTCAGGTTTCTGAATGGAGGCCAAGAATGAGTTTTAAATCTGAGACAAGTGAATAAAAGTAAAAGCAGTCCTTTTTTATTAGATGTTATCTTCCCAGTCATTATGAAATCATTTTGTATTCATTGTGATAACACCAATTATTAATGTACTCATTTGGCATTCATATGACTGTCTTATGCACTTCCATAGGAATTCTCTTGCAATTAGCTATTAGTTGATGTTAATAGCAATAGATATTTAAAATAATATGCTACCAAATAGGGTCACCAGCAGAAAAGGGATCAATGTATTCAAGCACGAGAGACTTGAGGGCAATCCCTTTCAGTGTGAAAAGTTCTTGAGATGCTACAATGGAGTTTGAGAAACTGTAGAAACTCAACTTAGCCCAAGATGGGACCCCAGGAGTCTTGACCATCTCTCTTTTCGAGAACATGATTTTAATTTAAAACAAAACTATGACAAACTGCCATTTGATTCAGCATTTTTCTTTCAGTTTATATGCAGATCAACTATGTCCTAAATTGTCTATCTCTTATTTACTTCATTTACTACCTGTATTTTTCTATTAGATACCAAATCTTGTTTCCTAAATGACTGTTCTAGAAAAGAGATTTGGAGGCAATATCAACATAAAATGTACATTCATCCTCAGATCAAAGAAATGCTGGGCTTATGAAGAACAGTAGTTTGTGAAAGATGAGTTAGTAAGCTTCACCTTCAAACAGAGCCATTCGAAATACAAAATGAAGATCACAGTCTGAGCTCATGGGTTCATTAGGTTTGGGTGCACTTTGTGAGTTGCTGAGGGTGGTGGAGCTTGTCTCCCCCAGCATATGCACAGCTTCCTTTCCAAGTGTGGCCCTTGTCATTATAAATACTGCAATCATAGGCTTTGGTCTGACAGATGCCAGCTTTAAATCACCCGCCTTATGCCCCAGCTTTGGTACCTGAGGTCCTCGAATATGATGTCCTCCTTTCATGAACACCAAGAGGAAGATATCCCCAGTTAAAGGAATTCTAGAATCATGTGGCCACCTGAGTCATAGGGGCCCTTGGGAGTTTCAACCACTGAGGCCTTGGTGGTTTCTTTAGAGCATCCTGGACATTGCGCCCTACAAACCTCCACTGACCTTGGAATAAAGTTAGGTACATAGTCCCCATGTCTCTCCCAAGACTGCTAGGGCCACCCCATCCCTAAAAGAAGCCTCCTGTCAGCATAAGGATGCCTTATAAGTGTACAGGCAGTGATATTAGGTCCTTAAAAACTGCTTCACCTTGCACTCCACAGCCAGATGTGAAAGGGAGATACATACAGTGGAGGGAACACAATGACCCATGCCTCACACTATTGGACAACCCACTGATTTCTAGGTCTGAGAGAGTTGTGTTCGTTTGGTGCAGAAGAGGTGAAGAAACATTTGAACACTACGTGGGGGAGGAAAAGAGTAGACCCCGACAGGGCAAGAGCAAAAGAAGCCCAAAGTGACACACCAAGGGCAGACCTTGACCTGCTCAAATGCTGCTTTGTGCAGCTGGGATCCCCTCGCTGCCCCTCCTCCAGGGTGACAGCTGTCAGGACAGCTGTGGCAGGTGGAGGGCACCCTAGTGGCTCTGCATTGAGGATTTGCTGCCAAAGGGGGGTAGCAGCAACCATGGCAGGTTTCCCAGCCAGGAAGCACAGGCAAAGCACCATATTTCTAGGAAAATGAGTGTGGCCTGTGTCTGACAAGGACAGGTGGGCTTGTGATTAACAGAACTGGGTTGAAGCAATTGGGGCTGTTGATGCTTGTGCAACCTCAAACACACACAATCACTGCTGGCTCACTCCTAACACCTCCCTCTCCACCTTAGAGGTAAACCTGCATCTCTCCCCTTTCAAAGTCCTCCTCCTGGATGGAATCTACTGATCAGCATGAATCCACATCAGCACCTAAAATCCTAGAATGTCAAAGCTAGACAGGCCCTCACAATGGTCTCATCCAACCTTTGGATTTTACTGATGCAGAAACTAAGCTACAGAGAGAGAAATACAGGTGGTTGGGGCCACGCTCACCCACACTTACCCAGTCTAGCTCTGTAGGCAGCATTCGACGTGTGTCCTCTCCCCAGGGAGGTTGCTATGCCTGGAGTCCCAGGCATTTTCCAAATGGTAAAGTAAGAAGACCATCGCCTATCGTACTTATCCTGAGACAAGGAGGCAGTGAGCTTTGGAAAGCACGTCAGGGCAGTAGCGTGCCCACCAGGAAAGGACGACTCCGTCTTACCCCCACCCCTCCTGGCACCTTGCTCCATCCTCATGTGCATTACAAGATGCCATGCATGAGCCTCAAATCATCTTTATTTCCCACTTACTCTATAATCCAGCCACTGCTCAGGGCTCCTCTCTGTGGTCTCCTTCCTGTAAGCAGGAGAGAGTACTGGGTCCACTCTGACCATGGACACCAAAACCATCACTGCAGCAGCAGCAGCAGCAAAAGAGATGGAATGGAATTCTACCCAGGGTTTGCCCCTTTAAATTCCGGGCAGCAAGAAGGCTCCACGCATTCTCTACCTTAATCATGAAAGGGCTTCATCTTGCCTCTACCGTACCATGTCTATAAAAACCATAAAGTAGAAATCTTTAATTACTCAGAAAGGTCAGGCTTCAAATTGTATATTTAATCTGGATTTAAAGAAGTATGTACCATGAAGAGTGATGCTGTGGTGTCTAAACACCTACTGCTTCCATTTTTCAAGGCACACACAGGCACTCGCAGGCACAGACGCAAATAAACCAACTATGCTTAGCACTGGCTACCTTTCTATTGAGAACCTTCTTTTAGAAATTAAATATTTCAGCACCTGTCATAAGATAGGTGATTCTTCCACAGTAGAGAGAAATAACAGTAGCATAAAAAAGGCTATTTTCACTTACCTTGATTACTAATTTGGAAAATGGGGGCTATTGAGATTAAAATTTCTCAGGACACTTACCTCCTTGACTTTCTTCTTTTCTTCTCTCTCTCTCTCTACTCTCACCTCTCTCTTTACTTTCGGACAAGAGCCTTTCTGGCTCAGGAGGTGGAAGGCAGTGGCCAGCAGCAGTGGATGCCCCCTGGGAGAATGGCAGGTGGGTGCAGAAGCAGTAGACAGGGCGGGAGACTGGCCCCATGCAGAATAAGTACAGATGTCAATGTTTCATGTGTGTGTAAACATCATAGGAGCCTGTGTTCTGACTGTTGGAGAAAGAAGGTACAGACACGAAAAGGGAGAAAGCTATAAGAGACCTGTGTTGTGAGATTCAAATTAGAGTTATTGATGTACATTCGTGATAGATGATAGGTCGATAGATCGATAGATGATAGATACATAGATAGATAGATAGATAGATAGATAGATAGACCAATGGTGGATGAAGAGAGAGAGAGAGGAAGGGAGGGGGCAGGTGGATGGATGGATAGGTAGATATAGGAAGAAATATAAATGTATGTATACATCTATATTGTACATATGCATATTTATTCATACTTGTAGACAGACATTTTCTAGCCTTAAAGGTCTGAGCAGCAATCCTACAAGTACCGATGAGTATATCTGCCACCCAGTTCTTGGTTTCTAAATATGACTTTCCACTAAAACAACAAAGATTCCTTGAAGCAATGGCTAATATCAAATCAGAGTAGGAAAACATAAGATGAGCTTAGAATCGATTTTTATGGAAGAAGGAAATAAATTGCACAAAGAATGATAAGGACATGTCAAAAAGACGTAGCAGTAAGCTTGAAGGTGTTACTACTTGGCCAAGGCTGGGATGATTTGAAAGCCAAAATAAATAATGGTAGTAAGCAGACTGTAACCCAGTGGATTAAATAGTAATCATGGTGTTCATAAGGATATAAATACATGAATGCATAAATGGGGAAAAGGTAAATCTCCTCCTAGTAATGAAAAACCAACTAATAAATTAGTAAAAATGATGTAATTTTTAAATTGCCATTTGGTAGCCATCACAATGATAATTAATTCAGGTGAGAACCATTCTGGATGCTAAAACCGGGATGTGGAAGTTGCTCGAAGAAAAGCTTTCACGTGCTTTCAAAGCATCTCCCCACAAAACACTTGACAATTTTTTGAGGAAGACAAAGTGACTTTTCAGTGGAGGAACTTGGCAAAGGTGACTTCACCAGCAGTGGGACAAGCCTGCAGCCTGTCCACCTGAGAGGATGCACTGAGAAGGACAGAGCACCCCCTTCCCTGACATTCCGGCCAAAGGTGCACAGCCTGGGTCTTCTTCTACGGAAACATCAGACACATCCAAATTGACGGACAATCTACAAAAATAGTTGGCCTATCCCCTTCCAAAGTATCAAAGTCATGAATGTTGAGGAAACCATTACAGATTGCAAGACACTAGAGAGATAGGATGGCTGGGTGCAGCCTGGGACCCTGGCCTGGGTCCATTGGGCGCCAGTGAGACAGTTGGTAAATTTGGAAGGAGTTTCTGAGAAATGGGTCCAGGGATGTTGTTCATACTATTCCTGCAACTTTTCTGTAAGTTTAAATTGTTTAAAAAAATAATAATGAACAATTCCTGCCACACTGGCTGAAGAATCTAGGAAGAGACTAGTGCAGCAAGAATTGTCCCAATATCTGTGTCCATTCCCAGTGAGCTTGGTTCTGCTGTAATGATTTCCCACAAGTATTTTGCTGTGAAAGAAAATATAATGAAGGGTACTGGAATTGATGCACTAATATCTAGGCCAACACTTCTTGCTTTTACTAACAAAAAGGAGCTGAAATAGCAGTTTGAGGCTGACAATAAGTACGTAATTTTTGCTTTGCTGCTGACTTCCCATTTGTCGCGGGACACAAAGGAAGGCACTCTCCTTCTCAACAAACATCAATGGCTCCCATTTGCCTATAGAATAAAGTCCAGACTGTCTAACCCAGAATTTGAGGCCCTTGATCTTCCATTATAGGTCCAACTCCTGCTCGCAATCTGCTCACAATTTATATACAGTATGTTTTTACAAGATTCTGGTCCCCTGGCTCCTTCTTCAAAGTTTTCTCTAATATTGTTATTATTACTATTGGCATTCCATCTCTTCCTCTCACCCCCAGCACATTGCCTTCATTTCTATTATAGCATCTGCTTGATTCTTTCCTTTCATATAGCTAGTTGTTTACTTGTCTGTCCCACTCACTAGATTTCATGCCCTGAAGGATTTGTTATTTAGGAAATGATTTCATGGGCCCATGTCCTCTTATTAGATATGGAGATATATTCAGTAGGAATTTATTGAGTATCTACTATATCCCGAGAAACACCCAATATCATTCTCAAGATATAGTAGACACTTAAATTACTGCTGAATGCATCTTTCCATATCTAATAGCTTCCAAATAATACTACCTTGGTCAAATGTTCAAGAAATTGTTTACTTTTGAAACAGAGGGAGATTTTTTGACACACACACATGCACTGAGTGAGGGTCACACAAACTACTTAGATGAACTTTTCACTTGAGTAGACAAATAGGTGGTCAAATGATTAGTAGCATCCATCACTGGTTTTAATGCTTATAGAGCACAAAATATTGAGAAAAGTATTCATTCCCATATACTCTAATGTAGTTATTTCTGTGTACTTTCCAGACTTACTACTAGTAACAAAGGAAGGGGGAGTTAAGAGAAGCGAACCTGGTCTTTTGTCCAACCTGAATCACTGATCACATCTGGCCTCACTAGAACACCTTCATTGGTTTCAATTCAATACACCAATATGTAATGTACAATGAAGACAGAGTATTCTAAGAATAACTGACTCAAAGTGTGTTTACAAGTATTTTGGTAGCTGATGGAGGGATAAAGTCATCCAAAGAAATAATTTTAGTTTTCCCCCCCTTTTTTATTCAAAAATAAATACAGTATTTGAAAATGCCAATAGAGTACCGTGAGATATTTCAGTTAAAACAACCTTGGAAATACAGAACCTATTCACCCAAGAAGAAAAACATTCCTTTTACTGTGCAAGTAGAATACATTCCTCTTCTCCTCCACTTCACGACTTGCATGAGAAGAAGGGAGAGCCTTCCGCGTTGGTTGAGAAATGTCTTATCCTCAGGCTCCTCCAGGGCAATTACTGCTGAGGTGGATGTGTCCTCTCTGAAAGGGTTTGCTTCTTCGGGAACTAAAGATCGGTGACAGGAACACAGAACACTCAAGTGTGATCTTAAACTTCACTCTATGGCAAATGGTATCTTTTAAAAATACAGATTTTTTAAAAGGTTTGTTTTGGGTTGGGATAGAGTTTACCTTGGCATTATCTATGCAAAATGGATTTCCTATCTAAATAAACAGCATAAGTAGTACTTACTTAAAGGGGGTTTCACTAAGATTTTTTTTTTTCCAAGATGGTGCCTTGCTCTGTCACCCAGGCTGGAGTGCAATGGCGCACTCTCCACTCACTGCAGCCTCTGCCTCCCAGGTTCAAGGGATTCCTGCCTCAGCCTCCTGAGTAGCTGGGATTACAGGTGCACGCCACCACATCCGGCTAATTTTTGCATTTTTAGTAGAGACAGTTGCCATGTTGCCCAGGCTGGTCTAGAACTCCTGACCTCAAGTAATCTGCCTGCCTCAGCCTCCCAAAGTGCTGGGATTACAGGCATGAGCCACAGTGACAGGCCAATTAAGTTTTTTTTTTTTTTTAAGTATTTTAAGCATTCAGAAATACTGACTTTTCATGCAGCAAATTCTGAAATTGAGCGTTAGGGAAAGCAAGCAAATGAATTCTTTGTGAAATCTCAGCCAGGCTCCCCAGGTCACGCGGCAGCAGCCTCCTTCAAGGTGTGCTGTCCAAGGTAACAAACCTGCATTTCCTCTAAAACCTTGCTACTCAGAGGTGGTCTGCAGATCAGCACCAGTAGCATCGCCTGGGAGTTGGTTGAAACACGAAACCCCAGATCCACTAATCATGTAATTGATGAGCACGTGAAAGTTTGAGATGCATCGCTGTCTCCTGAGTGAGAAGGGTTTTGCTCCACTCATTTTTAAATAAGAAAAGTTTGTGATCTATACATGATTTAGAAGGTTCTTCCCAGGATGACTGAACACAATTTAGAAGGGCAGGAAATCTCATCTTGCCCCATCACAAATTCTCTTGGACCGATTAAAGATTCATTAAACTCCTTGATCATTCTTACTGCTTCCACAAATGGATTTTGAGAGCCTGCTCAAATATTCGAGAGGGTTTGGCCCCCAGCACGCCTCTGCTCCTTTCCTGTAGAAGATGTTCTTCAGAAGAGCCAGCCAACACTCATGTGGAAAGACAGGGAAAGGAAGCTCCCCATGAAGTCAGGTTGGCCAAATTGACCCAAGCAATCAACAGGTGCCAACTCACTCTCACACCCCAGTTCAGGTTTGCTCAGTAGTTGACATCCTCAGAGAATCTCGACATGAAACCATTAGTATACAATCACCTTGGTCACACTGCAACAATCTTTATATGTGACACTACCTGCTTTACCCACAATCCACTCTGAAAATTAATCTTCAGCATGATTCTTTAAGTAGCATCTTCCTATTTTGATACAGGGAAGGACAGAAAATTTATCTTTCCTTCCTACCAATTTCTCACGCACATTAAGAGGGCCTTTCACCACCAGCTATTTAACTATAATAACTGAATTTTTTTTTTTAATTCACAATGCACTTCCTCTGAAATAATGAGCTTTTCAATACAGAGGCCCAAAAATAGAGGTTGATGAATTTATTCACTGGACAAGAATGCCCAAATAAAACAATTGACAAAAGAGAAGTGAGAAGAATACAGGTAAGCAGGATGCCAGTTTTTGCAACAGAGAGGTCTGTGTTATTTATTGCTAAGAATCACAGGGACAAATTATTTGGAAATCTACTAATGACATTTCTGTTTCTTTATCACAGGTAAACTTGACATTTCTATGGTTGTATCTAAATGGAATATCAGATGTGAGCAATTAGAGCTTGTGTTACATTGCATTATGCAGTTAATAGCACCAAGACCCAAACCATTTCTAGTCCAAATATTTCTGAGAGAGAGAGACAGAGAGAGAGAGAGAGAGAGAGAGAAGGCCCTGGTGCTATTTGAACTTGTCCTCACACTAGCAAATGTGGCTCATGGGGCATCTGCTAATCATGACTTTGAGCCAGGTCCATGTGACTAGCAGCTTTAGACATTCCAGCAGATTCCAGAGATAAGTGTTTAGGAACACCACAGACATGGACGTAGGGAAGGACTTCTGCTTTTCATCAGGATCTTTATTTATAACCCCGTATAAGATTCAAACCACATCTCATGCTCATAAATCCCCAACGTTAGCCGACGCTGTTTTCTTCTCATATTTAGCTGCTTTGCCTTTTGAATTTATTTATTTTATTTGTTTAAGTTGCCTCCCTTCTGAATTGCTTTTGGGCTGATTGTTTTCTCAAAGCCTCTGTTGATTGGGAAAGATCACCAGGGTGAAGAGCGACCTCAAATGTTCCACATTCCAACCCTAGTTCTGGCCCCTTCCTTTAAGCACTAGCCACAGATTGCAGGCAAATGCAGTCCAATGGACCTCAGACCTCGTTCCTTCCAGGTGTGACTGCATAAGATCCAGATTCTGGAAGCTGTCACCTTCCAACTGATTTTTTTTCTGATTTAAAATACATGCAAGTATCTAGGGGTTGCATCCTGGAGCTGGCTAACAGCAGTAGCATCTCAGTAGGTCAAGATGATATCAAGGACGCAGGATTTGCGGCAGTGCCCTTGGTGCCCCCTCCCCCCACCTGGAGAGTCATTGTTGGATGGGATGGCAGGCTGGAGCCCCCAGTGGGCACACAGCCACTGCAGAGCTGCAGGCATGCTCGGCGCTCAGCAGGAATGGCTGCAGTAGTCAGGGGAGGTCTAGGGGGGACCACGCTGGCGGAGGGGCAAGGAGGGTGCCATTGTCACTCCAGGGAAGGGTGCATGCCTTCACCTGCCACACTGGCTGAGATATCACGTAACTGCAGCAGCTGTCCAGGGGCAACAGATACGAGCACAGCACACCTGTGTGCAGCATGCTTCATTATCATCAATATCCGTGCAGCCATGAGAGGAAGAGCATTGCTAGGATACAGCTGCACAGGGGGAACATCCCTCCCTTGACGTTGGGAATCTTACATTCATATGGGGTTATTAGAAGCCAGTGGTTGACACAGGGGCCTCCCAATGTTCTTAACTATCTCGTGCAGTCAGACCCTCAGTTCTTTCTGAGCTCATTTGATCTAACAATATTTTGTTTTCTAATCTCATTGTTGCCCATGGTTTTTTGGAAAGCCGGGCCCATCGGTCAGTTGGTTGGTTAATGGGCTTGCATTTATTTAGTTGTTCTTTCTCTCTACATGATCCTCTCTGTGAGAAGATCCAGGCCAAGGTGAGCTGGACAAGTTGCCAGGAAGTCTCGTGGTTGGGAAATGGTTGCGTTTTCAGTGTCTGACATGGCATCACAACTCTTGTGCACCTGGCTGCCTCGCCTGTGCCCCCTTGGGTAAGGCAGCACGGCACATGGTCACAAGGCAGTGCCAGCCAGCCAGCTCCTCCAACCCAGGGACGTTTGTCAGCCTGAACGCAGAAGGCTCAATGTGGCAGTTCCAGGATTTCTGTGAGCATGCTTGCTGCAAAGACAAGAAAGAACGACACATAAAGTGGTTATCAGCTGGACCACAGTTCATTTATCAGTGATGGCAAGGCACCTTGGGACAAGCAGGGAGACGGATGAAGGGAAGACGCCCGCCCATACTGCGAGGGAGCCCAGCCCACAGCGACCCTCCTGTTCAGAGGCAAACTCCAAGGCGTACAGCCATGAAAGAGCTGGAGCCACCAGCAAATGCCAACCTGGAGAGCCAGAGACTTTTCTCTTTCAGGAACAGGAATTATCCCAGGCTGCCCTGCTCTCCTGCTTCCCCTCCAACCGCCTTCCTCCCTCTTTCTCTGAGATGTGAATCCGGAGCAGGAACAGGAGGACCCAGGGTGAATGGGAGTAGGTCCTGTCCTCACATTCACGACACTAAATGACATGAAGGCATGGCTGTGGATCCTCCACCTCTGGAAACAAACCCGGTGGTAACCGGATGCAGCCTGTCTGCACAAAAGGCAAAAAACTGCTGAAGCCGAAGACCAGGCAACAGGGTGGGAAAGGGGTTTTCAGTGGCAAAAATAGACCTCACTGGCAAATTGTTTAAATGATTGATTTAAACTTCCCCCTTCTTTGTAGCAAGAGGGAAGGTCTGTGAAATTCCCAGTCAAAATGGCTCATGAATGGGTAATCACAACAACCCTAACAGCCTTTTGATTTCCTGACAGATCCGTGGTGCGCGTGAAGTTTGTGTGATTGATGGCTGTTGACTGACAATGGGTTTTATGGAATAACGAGCAGAGTCCCAGAAGACAAACAGCTGAACGCATAAATGCAACACCCTACCTGAGAGGTGTACACAAGCCGTGATTCAAGAGCTTCGCTTTCAAAGCGACCCCAAACAGCTCCACAAGTGGAATCAGAGAGGATGGGCAATTCCGTGAGCCACCCAGCTGCAGAAGACATTTTTCCTTCTTCCTCGTCCTCTTGCAACTGCCCCCTTTGCGGCCCCACGTAGGAACATTGCGGGCCTTGTCTATGGTGATTTTGCCACAGGAAGGGAGGGCTCTTGGCATGGTAGCTGCAGTGACGTCCAGGAAATCCAGCACGAAACTCAAATCACACTAAATTATGTGCTCAGGAAAGTATTCCGGTCCATCAATAACCCTAGTGAAAACTAAGTCCATGTGTGCTTCTAAGCCCCTAAGTTAGCTGGAGAAGAAAGTGAGTGCTGTGGAAGGAAGCCGGACTCCATGCCCCCGAGGAAGGAGGAGTGGCTGGGAGTCTGACGTTCTCAATGCAAAGATCACTTGTAAGTCATACTTGATTTAGTTGACACACAATGTTATTTCTGTCATGTTTGGGCACTTAGCTGAGCGCAGGCCAGGTCAGGGGATGGGGTCCACTCAGAACTGGGCTCCCCTATGGGTCTGGAGCAGGTACCCAGGGTGCCATCCCAGCTGCAGGGGTGAAGGTGCATTCTGCTTGCAGAGGGTGGGACCACCAATAACTGAGCAATGAAGACACAGTCACTCTCTGCTATGGAGCAGGCCAGAAGGGCCCACATCCAAGAACAGGGTCCCTGGACTGTGAGCAGGGCACATTGATAAGGAATCCCACAGAGAGCAGGGTTCTGAGATTTCCGCAGGCAGAGCGGCATCTGAAACAATGGCAGCAGCTATGATAGCATCTGAGGTCTTCCTATCCACCAGACGAAGGCAAAGTGCTTTAAATACACTCCCAACAGTGGTCTAAGCAGACTTTACCATTGTTGTTGCTGTTCTTGTAATCGTTAGAAAGATGGGTAGCAAGAGCCTCGAGATCAGAAGCTACTTGCCTAAGGCTCAAACCCAGTTCTGCTCAGACCTAGGGCCTTTCCACGAGAGAGCATCTCTCAAGCCAACAGCAGTCCTCAGGAACAGATGTGGAGCCTGACACCTATTTCCAGAGACAGAGGAGGCTGTGGATGACCCCCAGCACCTAGCACACACACATATCTCTAGAGCAGCGTTTCCCAAACTGTTCTGCAGAACACGAGAGCCAACAGGCATCAGAGGGCATTATGCAAAACACAGGGATTTGTGCCCAAATAAGTGGAAAGCATTGAGATAAGGTTAAGCAGGACTCTTTATTGCAGAACTTCTCAGAGCCTTTAACCTGTACTCCATGACTGCCAGCCTGGCCATAGCCTGTCTCCTCCCTCCCCTGCATTGTCACAGAGGCCTCCACCAGCTCTCCCAGCACCCACTCGGCCCCTACAGTCAAGTCACATCACTGTTCTGCCCAAACCTTCAGAGACTCTGGGCCTCACTGAGAGGGAGAGCTGGAGTCCTTGTGGCAGCTCATAGGGTCCTTCATTTCCCATGATGCAGCCTCATCACCTCCCTGACCTCCCCTCCAGCTCCGTTCCCTTTGCACACCCTGGCCCAGGAGCTCAGGTAAGCCACCCCCAGGGCTCTTGTCTACCTGCCTTGCCTGGACAGTCCTTTCCTCAAGTGTCTCCTCAGCACTCCTCCTTCCTGTGTTGGTCAAAGGCCACTTCCCCACCGAGACATTCTTTTTGACATGGCAACAAGCCCTCTGCTCTTCCTGGCACAGCCCATTCACCTGACCCTGTTCACCTTTGCTTTTTCATTATATTTATCACCTTCTCCTATGCTGCTTAATACACTGAGTTAACTCTGTTTACAGTGTCTGTTTCCCCTCCCTTGAAGGTAGTCTCCTTCAGAGCAGGGATCATTGCCTCGAACAGTGATTGAGATGTAGTAGATACTCAATAAACATGCTGAAAGAATGATGAATGAATTAATGCAATATTTAATATGCACCATTTCCCCTTCAGTTACTGGGGAATTCATCACTTAGCAAATATGTATTGAGTGTCTACCATGTGCCAGCTACTGCAAGATGTAGAAAGGGGACTTATCTCTCACCAACCACCACAAATCACTCTGTAAGAATTGCCACTGCAAAAAAAACACTCTGAGTAGAAGGAGGATCATTAGTCCAGTATTTGGCACCCTTTGGGCCATGGATTAAGAGAGAGGGGCCACCAGACTCTCCAGGGGCCATAGATGATGAGCACCTTATCCAAGGTCTCAGCACCTGAAACTACAGGACAGACGGAAATCCTGGAGCTAGACTCCAAACTGGACTGACAGCCAGCAAAAAGGTGGGATGCCATCGGGAGCCAGGACAAAGTCAAGATGGAAGTCAGGGGTGTACAGCAAGGACAGCATGAGGCATACATACATGTGGTGACTCATAAAGACCTGTGATGGGATAGGGCAGCAAAGACATCATGGAACCCAAAAAAGAGTGATGTAAAAGAGGATCTTCAGAACAGCTCCAGACCAATACCCAAAGGAGGAAACTTGGGGATAGGGCAGCAGATCCAGTCTTTGGAAGGTAAGAGTTTTCTCACGTGGTGCAAGGGGCACTGGTGGATAGAGAAGCTGTGAGCCCAAGCACACGTAGTGACCTTCTAAAAGAAATGTTTTGAGGATTAGTAAGATAGCAAGTCCATTGTATGCTGAACTATATTTAATCAATATTTATTCCAGCATTATTAGCTGTAAGAACAATAAGAGAAAAAAAGTGCCATGTAAATATAAAGTCTTATTATAGCTAGCAAACTGGATTCATAAGCTGATTAATTTAAAATCTGTTTGGATATCCTTTGGATTATATTGCCAAGTTTCTGGTGTTCAGTTTGAACTGGTGACTTTCAAAATTGATGCTGAGGGCAAGAGACAGTGCTAATTAGTGCATGAGCTTTTCACATCTGAAAATCTGGGAATGAGTCCTTCTTGGGTCAAAAGTGAAAATGAGCTTGGTTCTCTCACTCTGATCCCTGTTGACATTTTCGTCATCACAAAACTATCATATTATTTGGCATTGCCACCAGGCCGTGTCAAGAGAGTCTCCAACCCAATGCTGCAGGGCATGGTGGCAGATCCAGGCCATGCTTTAGCAGGGAAGGGAATTTCCAGGAAGCAGCCGGCACACTACACAAGTGCCACAAGCCAGTGGCTTTAGCCCTGTGAGTTCATGTGTAGTACATTCATACGGGCCAACTTTAAAGGAAAAAAAACAAAGAAATGGAATCAATGGTGCATATCCAATCTAAAAGATAGTGTTGTCTACTTTATTTCACTACTTGTGTTTCATTTCATTGATTGTGCCCTATAATCTTAAGTCACATAAGCATATAAAATGATGCAATATAGCAGAACATAAGCCTTTACGCAATAAAGTGCCACACCGCATAGCCCATCGCCTCTCTGCTGGTCAACATGCTCACGCAAGCACGGGGACGACTGAAAGATCTAGCAGCTCCTTCCCCATTCCCTGCAGTCACATACAGCTTTCCTGAGTGCAGAATTCTGGTGTCAAGAGGGATTTAAGACTGGTCCAGGACAGGTCGTAAGGGACTTCTACTGGTTCTCATATTCATTCATTCATTCACCCATTCATCAATATTTCCTAGTAAACCAACAGAACTCCAATATGCTAAGCAGGAGTTTCCTGTGGGCTGGAATCAATGCAAATAGGCTAATCTTCCAACAGCCCCATAAAGACAGTGAGGTCTGAGCAAGGTGGGCTGCAGGCAGCAATTATACCAGAAGGGAAGGATGAAAACCCCATCATGGCTGGAAGGGTAGACAGAGAAACCAGGCTGTCCAAGTCTCACCCCAAAAGGCCTTGGAACTTTTTGACAATCTGTGGGGAACCCCATGGCCATGGCATAAGCCATCCTTTGGCTTATGGCAATGAACAATGTAGCACGAGCCAACAACTACAGTTTACATCTGGACTGAGCTGAAAGTAGAACCAGAGAAATGGAGAATTTTCTTCTTCAAATTTTCTAACTTCAGAGAAAATTACCAGATATCAGGAACATAAGTCAGACAAAAAGTTCAAACATTCACATTCTCAAATACAAGGCATGGGGACCAAGGAAAATGTTTATTTATAGCTGGTGCATGCAAACAGACTACGAAAGAAAAAGAAGCTGTATCTAGAGCCAGGCAGGGCGATACAGGCCCTACATTTGACCACTTATCAAAGTTTTATTTTTTCAAGGAATATTTGTGGGGTGCCTACTCCCAGGCACTGAGGTGCAGCATGAACGCCTTCTGCTGTGCCGGTCAGTTTCTGGGATCCTGCTTCACTGACTCCAAATGCCCTGGCAGTTGGGTGCATTGTTAAAATTCACCTCTGGTTCTGCGTTTGTTGTAATCACACAAGCCTGGGTTCCTGGAACTCCAAGACCACTTCTCCAGGTCAGCAGTCAGTGGAAGCCTCTCATTGTCCTCTCCCAGGCCACCCTCTGATCACCAACATCCCTGGGAATTATCAGTTGGCTTTCTGGGCTACGTGATGACTTCATCAATAACATCCACCAGTCTGAAAGGTCACTGGAAGAAGAGAGGCCATGGGAAGCGCCTTGCGAAGAAGGTGCTGTATGGGCCACTCCCAGGGTTCACCACTCTGTTCTCCAGGTCTGTAATCGGCATGCTGGGACGGGTGCATTGTTGACAGGAGGACAGGTCATCACCTTGTCTGCGAGTGGGTACAGCCACAGCTAACATCCTCAAAGCAATAATTCCGTTTTATGTCTTTCACATTTCATAGCAAATTTGCCATTTAATCTTTAAGACAGAAGTTACTTATTCTCAATCCACCTCTCCTCGCACTGCTATAATCTCATGCCACTCACAGGGGCCGGTGGCACGAAGCCCATCACGCTCCCAAATCAGGTCCATCTTTTCATTAGTCCACACCTTTCCCGAGGTGGCCTCCTTTACAGATGGCTGATCTGCAATCAACACCAGTTTGTTTCAATCAGAGCGGCTCCCGTTACTTCTCATTTGAAAACTGTTCCTCCAGAAGCACATTAGCAGGAGGCATCTAGAGCAACGGTGATTTTAACAATGGATTTTTATTTTCCTTAAGAAGAAATATGGCTGAAATTCAAAGGAAAAAAAAAAAGAAAAACTGTTTATTTGCATAGTTGTCCATAGAACATAAAGAAGATTTAAGCCTGTTCTACTCATTAATGTGTATAATGTCCCCTTTGAGCTAAGAAGGAAATTTATCAATCCCATTTTCAATCACAGAAATTGAGACAAGGGGATAAATACTGTACCCTGACCCATGGACCCAGGAACTGCCATTCAAAACAAACACAGGAATCTATGCAAAGTCTCAATGTTACACCTTCGTTTCTCTACTCTTAGTGCTGGAGAGAGTTTTTGCTTAAGGAATAATGGAGTTTTCTGGCATCCTTCATTCCTAGAAAGAGGAGCAGGAGAGAGGAGAGAAAAGCCCTATCCTGGGAGATGGGGGCACTTGCCCCCACCCCTCCGCCTGCAGCCACTCTCTTCCTCCAGGGGTTTTTGTGAGCCAGCTGGGGTCTTCCACATGACCCTGTGGTACTTAGTTTAAGCATGAACACTTTTTCAAAGGCTGGATCACCCAGGCTGGGAAATGCTGACTTTAATAACAGGAGACTGTAAAATGATTTTCTTATCTTGCTCATCCTTCTTTTATTTCACTTGGGTAAATGCAACATGGCCCCACACACTCAGGAATCTCATTTGTCACCAAGTGAAGGGGACAACTTAACATTCGATCCCTGGTGAATAAATGTGATTGTTTATTGCAGGACGTTCTGAAAATGTATCATTGCATTCACAAAGTGTGGGCTTCTGAAATTTGACATTGGGATCTTTGTTTATTTATTATTTATGCAGCTGGAATTGGTAATGTTCCCTGATTCTATTCCTTTAAAAAAAAGTCATAAGTTGTTTTGAATATGTCACAATTCTTTCAAAAAGATACCAAGAACCATACCACTAAGTGACCATTGCTTCCTTCCAGTAGGCATATGGGCATGTTTCAACAATGTTGTCTCTTCTCAAAATATAATTGGAGCTCCTGTGCCCCATCAGCCTTCAACGTTCACTGCAATATCCTGCTGCAACATCGCTGTTGTGAGCCTTTGACCGAACCCTCCTCTTCTCCTCTCACTGCACCATTACATCCTTACCCAGGTGTCACTCAGTTATGGTGGCCCATCTTGTAAAGCATGACCTGCTGCAGGGTAGCAACTCTTTTCCTCTTCTCCTCTTTGAAGAATTTTAGGCAGAGATGTGACAAGATCAGGTTTTCCTTCCTCTCAAAATCTGGAAAAGATGAGAGTAGGCTCATTCAATGTTTCACTCATTTAACCCATTGAGCAAATATTAATTGAGACTCTACTATGTTCAGTGCATGATATTGAGCACAGGGATGTGATGATGGGTGAAACAAGAGGACTCCCTTCTCCGAGTGAATTCATTAACTAGTCAGAGAAAGAACAGAAAAAGAATCACTCAAACACCTCCAAAGTGTGTGGCTTCTGCCCATTCCAATACAATAGATGAATGTGAACTAAAGATTTCTTAACAGTTCATTGAGTATCACCTGTGTAGAAGGGATTATATTGGACATGGGCACCTAGCTTTAGCAAAGCCCATTTTGACAACACATCACTGCTGTAAACCCCACGGGAGGCAGACATGACAACTCGCTACCTGCCATGCAGTTTCCAAGACAGCAACATCTCATTACAGGAAAAAAATCTGGACAATTTTCTGGTTATTGTCTGCATTGACACTTCTCTTGGATTGGCAGTCTTTAAGGAAGAATTTTGGAGGGAGGTACAATCCAATATGGAAATGAAACAGGACCTTCTCCTAGCCTGGACTGGGTTCAGGTCTAAAATTGGACATAATCTCTCACCACCTCAGGCTTGGTATCTTTTCTAGGACTTCCTAAACACCCACAAACCAATGTGAAAAAAATTGCATGGCTGTCAAAACTCATCAGGAAATATTTACTAATTTTATAATTAATCATTTGTTTGACTGACATGAGTTACAAAGTATTTGTGCATGTGTAAAAGTGATGGCTGTGTGTAAGTACAGCCTAAATAAGTGTGTGAAAAAGAAACAGAATTATGCAGCCACACTAAAGCACTTTTTACATTTTTATTTATTTTCTAGAAGTAAAATTCTGAATGAAACAAATGGGAAGTCCTTTAGAAGGAGTTTTGAAGTTGAGTAATTTTTATGCCTCTCAAGAGAAAGGACCAGGAGAGACGTGGTCCATGGAGCAGAATCTGGGGACTCAGTCTAATTCTGGCCCTGACACCTCCATGCAGTTTGACCTTGAGTAAATCATCTACTCACCATGAGCCTTACTATCATCCAATCTGTAAATCTGAGCTTAGCAATGACCCTAATTACCTCATGGGTATGCTGTGGAAAGAAATGAGATAATATTTCTGAACTTATGGGGAAACCTGGAGAGAATGCGGAAAAGAGTGACAAAAATGATGAAGAAGAAGCTAGATTCCTTGAACAAAGGTTAAAAGACACTTGAGATAATTTAGACTAAAAAAGAGAAAACCAAAAAGTGACTTAATTATTGTCTTCAATTTATGATATTTCTGTGTCCCTCTCTGTTTCCTCTCTTTCTCTTTCACGCCCTGCCTCTCTCTCTCTCTCTCTCTCTCCTCCCTGCCCAGTGTTGACCAACAAGAGGAAACTCTGTCCTTACCTATCACTCAACCCCTCCCAGTTCAACCAGACTATTAGCCTCATGACTTTGTTGGACCCTAAATTGAGGTTACCTACTTGAAAGCTGCCTCCTCTACCACCTTAAACACCCTTCAGCCACTTGCACGTCTACTGACATTGATCTGAAAATCCCCAACCTTGTATCCAATTTCCTGGCTCTTGGGCCACCTAGAATTGTTAAAATAAAATACAGAATTGTACAAAGTTGTCATATGACAAAATTCATGTTAACCTGAAAGCAATCCTCATATATTCCTCTTTATCCGTTACTGTAGTAGCTCCTTCAGCAACGTCCTGACCTTGAAATTGACCGAAAATATTCAGATCATCAAGGCCACTGATCCCACTGAGACAGGCCTCCAGAGAAAGTGCCTGGGGAAACAACAGTGACACCCTGGTGCAGTCATTACCGGACTCATTCCAAAACAGAGGAAAGATGAGACGCTGGACACAAAGCCTTTGCCAAAACCTTACAATTCACATCCAACACCTTGAGCTCTGCAAAAAATGCTAGAAGACCACCACCAACAAGAGAGGGGAGAAAATGTAGAAACTGTAGTAGACAAAAAATGTTAGAACTCAAGTTAGCATTCCTTACATTATTGTGTAAGGAATGCAATAATGAAGAAATTGATCTACTCTCAGGGAACAAAAAATATTCTCCTTCCCTATCACTCAACACCTACCAAATCAATTGGAACAGTAAATAGGCAGATAGACAAAGAGAAAGACTTGACCACTTCACATTTCATGTAATGAAAACCAGCAGTCAGACAGGAGAGACTTCCGTCTCTTTATTATCTCTGTACTTGCCAGCCAAGCAAAGCAAGCCATTACTTCCAATCTCTGTGATTCAATCACTCATCAATAATTATTATAAGCCCTGGAAAAGCTGAGTGGCACCTGAATTGACATTAAAACTTGGCCCTCTGCTACTTACTCATCAGTGATGTCAAGGATGGAGCTTAGCAGTTTTAGCAGGAAGGAATTAGTGAGTGAAGTCTTTGATTAGGAATCATAAATCCAGCTTCTTCAAACCAGTACCTTTGCACACAATAAATTGATGCTTCTCCAACTTCAGCATGCTCAAAAATGACATTTACTTTTTTAAATGTGTATATTCCTGGTATTCTCCACTTCCAGACCTACTAAATCACGTATCTGGATTATTAACTAGCAACCAGGTGATCCCAAATCATTAAGCCGTGTTGTAGTGAATGCTCACTCTGCTGAGGAGCTCTTCTCCAATGTCTTCTTTGAGAATATCTGTGAGTTCCTACATGCATGAGAAAGCTAAGTTGAGGTTGAGGAACAGATACTGGTTCAGTAACACACACCCCAAGACTCCATTTTTCTATGGAATATGCAGCAGCAACTGTTTCACTGACTCGGAAAGTTGCCTCCATTCCCCGTCCCTTTCACTTGTCACTTTCGTGGGTATTTCTAGAATGATGTCTGTATCGCTGTTGCAATGCTTATATGCCTTATGCGTTATCCTTTTAATAAGTCCAGACTGAGACAGCAATTTGAGACCATCAAATAAAAGCTGATCTAGAGTGACTGTCGCATTGCCTAGTCCGTAAGATCAGTACAAGTTAATTTTCACAGATCCTAAAGAAACGTGACTGTCAACTGGGAATCCAAGCGAACAAGAATTCCATCCCACAGCAAAGTCTGGAGTTAACATGTAACTCTACCTAGGTGCGGTCATTGTTAAAGGACATGTGGGAGGCTACCCTTTCAAGATTTTTTTTGACAGGAATGGGTTAATCTTGTAATCTTTTCTCTTCTTGTTCCAGTCTCCGGGCTGTCTATGGGGTAGGTAAATGTGGTGCTATTTTCCGGTTTTGTTTCACTGTTTGTCAGGAGAGTGGGCCAATTTCATACCATTTGCCGCTTTCGTTACTGTCTCAAGGTTGTCACAAGAATTGATAAATTTCAGACTGTTTTTCTTGTCCTCATTACAATCTTAAGGTTGTCATGAGAATAAATTGATTTTGTGCCATTTTTTGGTCCTCATTACCGTCTTTGTCATGAGAATAGCTTCATTTGGAGCCATTTCTGTTCCTGTAGCCATTTTTGTCATGAGAGAAGAGATTCATCAATGGAGAGAAACAGGCCCCATCTTGGGGCTGATCTTTGGAGCAGCGAGCTCTCGAGCAGAGGCCCAGCGAGAGCTGAGGCAGGGATAAACCATGGCCCTTCTTGTGCAGAGTTCGCCATTGTGACTTTTGTGACCCTGGTGTAATCACAGAAAACAGACAACAAACAAAGCTTCCATCTTCAGTTACTGCTCCTGGCCTGATTTCCTCCTGAAAGACAGATAATCCTCTAGGCTGGCTCTTGAGGACATTGACAGGGAGTGACCTGGTGATCCAGAAGGAAACCTGGAGAGAGGAAAGCCATGTCGGTCAGACGTGGAAGGCGGCAGCTCATATGGAAGAGTTTTGGCAGGACTCATGTCTCAAAGCTACATGTTAACATCATTGGTTCCAGCAACTTCCTGATTATGGGAAGTGAGAAGGCACAAACATGTTCCCAAAATTCAACTCTCCAAGATGCTCTAACTACTCCAAAATATGTTTTATTTCTTTTAGTGCAAAAATATTCAGATCCTAATGAACTCAAACTAGATGCAAGCAAACAGAGCAGCCTTCCTTAGAACCCGGATGGGGACTCGGTGTCAGAGGCAGAGCAGAGGCCAGTCTTCAATAACATCACATGCTCAGAATTAGCAGGAAGATCCTCGGCTAAAGATTTCAGCAGCTTGCTATATTAGAGAGACGTTTGCAGTCAGCATTTAAGAGAAAGGTCCAGATGGTCAGTGAGCAAAGATGTCCAAATCAGGGAGCAGAAGTGATTTTAGGGTTGTGCTGTCCAGGGATGGGTTGCGTTAATAATTTTTGTTCATCTCTTTGACCAAATTTAAATCAAGCAATCAGTTTTATCTCCTGGCTTTTTTATACAAAATACATTAGTTGGTTGACTTAACTAATTACAGACCACAAGCTGGAGAGGGATTAGGAGGATGGTCTGAAGGAAATGAGGACCAGGAAAGAGGAGGTTTTAAATACATATGTGCTTGAGGACCTCCGGGCTTCCTGGAAATAGACAAGCTGTATGGCCTGTAACAGAGAAAGAAGGATTTATAAAAATGGACTTATTCAAGTAGTCCGGCACCTGGGTAAAATTAGGGCTGAAAGTGGAAACAACCTAAAAGGCCATCAACTGGTAATGGATAAATAAAATGTGCTATATCCATACAATGGAATACTATTCAGCCATGGAAAAGAATGAAGTACTGATACAAGCTACAACGTGGACATACCTCAAAAAACATTGTTAGGTGAAACAAGCCAGACACATAAAACCACAAATTATTTGATTCTGTTTACTTGAAAGGTCCAGAACAGGCAAACCAATTAAGACAGGAATTACAGCAGTGGTTGGCTAGGGCTGGGTAGCCAAAGGGGGGAATGACTACTAATGAGCATGGAGTTTCTCTGTGGGGTTTGATGGAAATGTTCTAAAGTTAGATTATGGTGATGGTCACACAATTATGTAAATTTCCTATAATTCATTGGGTTGTACAGTGAAAACAGGTAACTATTTGATGGAATGTAAATTATACATCAATAAAGTTGGGTTTAGTTTTTAAGTAGCTTAGAGGTTTTTGAATATTTGCTCTAGTAGACCATAGACATGGCTAAAGTAAAGTGGACTTTAGGGAGGGTGGCAGAAAGATTCACAGAAATTGATGGGTCTGTTTCATTTTTTAAGTGAAGAAGAAAAATAACAATCTTGTACACATTTGCCTTGTGAGGACACCTCACAAAGTGTTGGGTACTCAATGAAATTGAGGAAGACTTTAATGATCAATTAATGGGCTGTAAGTGAACAGGAAGCAATATGAGAAAGAAACATGATTAGCAGGAGAGCTGTTACAGGAAGGAAACACCAAAACTGCCACAGTTGAATCCAATGGCATTTTCTAGTAATTGAAAGAGGAACATTTTATTTTACCTCCCAGTAAAGCAAACCCATTCTATTTAAGTTGACCTTGACACTCTTGGATTGGGCACCCAAGAATTGGGTAGGGATGCTTGGAGATGCTGTGATTTTGAGGTGCTGAATGTCATCTAAATGAAGAGAAAGGCACATCATTGCTTTCCAAGAGTGCCAGGGGTGAGTGTGAGAAGAGGATGAATGGATCGCAAGGGTAGATGCAAGCAAACCCCCTTCCAGGAATCCCAAACAAGAAGAGGGAGCCCAAGTTAAGCTTTGCCAGCTTGGGAAATAATGAAAGAAAAAGGTAATTAGGGAAAAGAAACAGAGGAAAAGAGAAGGGATGGTAAGAGATTTCTGGGAATGTGGCTAATGATTTGGGCATTGCTGCTATCAAATTATGGTGATGGGACCAGGGACCCATATTTCCATGTTGTTTGACAGTGTTGCAGGGTTAATGTCCTCGGGCCCAGCCTAATAAACTGTGGTCCTTACAGGTTAAACTTAATAGAACGCCTGGATTGTTCTTATGGAGCAAGGAGCTGTCAAGCAGGAGTGTACACTTTTAAGTGGGCAGGAGTGCACTGAATAATGGTCAGTGAAGGGCTGGCCAATAAAGGAAACGTGTCAGATAAGAAAACTGGCCCGAAGGCGTGCCCCTTCCCCAATTCATGCTCAGTCTGGCCTGAGGAGGTGGATCATCACAGCCTTTTCCTCTTCCGCCTGCCCCAGAGTGGAAGGCCCCTTGGTGAGGCCCTCAGCAGGGGCAGCTGGTCCCAGCTTGAAGTCAGAAGGCCCAGAGCGCTGCACCCTGACGACACCATGGATCCAGCTCCCTGAGCTCAGTGACCTCGCGGTGCCTTATTGCTTTTCACTAATTTCTCTGGGCAATTGTACACTTTTAGGCATCTCATTTAACAAATTGTTAAGCTCTTTATGCTATCAAAGGGGTCATGTGATGTCAGAAGGATTCTAAGATACATTCCCTCATTCACAATTCTCCCGCTAATATGAGAGGCATTAGGAGGAGTGTGAAGAGCCAGCACATCTTCCCTCTCCTCTCTGCCCAGGTGACCTCCAGAGGGCCATCTGCTCCCCGCAAGGCAGGGCCCCCACCCTCTGAGCTCGGCCTGCGAGCTGGCGATGCAAGTCAGTCTGCAGCTCAGGAGGAGATACGCTCATATCAATGATAGATAAATCCCAGCTAGAAATACAGGTCCCTGACAACCTAATCACTGAAACCCTGTCAAGTAACCCCTAATTTTGAAGCGAGTGGTTAATTCCCAGCAAATTGATTTATGCACTGTTTGAGGTTTGGCGAGTTGTGTTGTTCATCTGTTATTACCAGGAACTCTGCTCTGCCTATTCATTTAGAGCACTGACACAACCCAGTGCATCTCCCAAGAAAATCTCCTTTGTCAGCACATCTAGAATTTGCTAATTAAATCAACGATGACATTATTCACTTTCTCAAGAAAAGAAAAAAACACAATACCTCCCCCAACCACCAGGCTTTTTTCTTTCTCCCACTTTCATCCTTTTCTCTCTCTGTCTCTCATTCCCTTCTCTCCAAGTCTGAGTTTGGTAAGCCACAAAAATCTCAAAGTTTAACTGGTCTTTACTGGGTTTTATTTTGTCTGCAAACAGCAAACTAATGGTAACATCCCACCATTCAATTAGGAATAAACACGCACACACACAGCTGCACACGAGTGCGCACGCGTTAGCACGCCCACATAAGCATGTGCACACAGCACAAATCCACATGCAGGACACAGCGACATAGTTGCCTTTAGGAAAAATATGATGATTCTGAGTATCTTTGAGTCTTGCTTTTTCATTTTTATACCAGAAGTGTGGATTTCATTAAAATGAAAGAGTTGGCCAGGGCTGCATTCGTTGTCTGTATTATTGCAGCTGAAGTGAGCTTGAATGCAGGGAAGGACAGGCTGTCCCACGGGCTCAATAATTACAGGGCCACAGTATCGCTGCTTCTCTTTGGACTCCAAGTTGTAAGAATTTACAGAAGGCCTGGAATGAACTATTTTACACATTTTGGACGTTTTAAGTCACGTTTCTTCTTAAATTGGAATTTTGTTTTTCAATTCATGGAAATTAAAAGGCAAAACAAGGGAAAGAAGATCTAGATACTGTTTTGTTGTTTTAATGATGATCTAGAAACTTCTCTCCTGCTGCACATAGGCAAAATGAGAGCTAAAATCAGAAGCAGAATAATTACTTTTCAAAACAATATTATTTATGTAGTCTCTTTTTTAACAATAGCCTTAGAGTTTTTAATCCTTCGCAAGAAATTGGGTTTTTTTAAAAAATATGTTTAATTCACTAAGAAGACCACAGTCAATTCATGTGAGATGCCAAGTGCACGGTCCTGTGGTATTTGAAAGGTCAGTGTGGTTTATGAGTGGAATACTTGGGCACCCAAATGACCAGGATGAAGCTGCTGGGGCCAGGGCTGAGAGGTGTTTTTCCTGGAATACATCTGCTCCATGGGCTTATCTGAAAACAGAATAGACATGGTCTGTTAAATTTGTTCATTTGGTTCAAAGTTTTAGCCTACAAAAAAAAATAGTACCTGAAAGAAGTAATATATTTACAAATAAGTGAAGCTTTAAGACAACAGACTCTGCATCAGGCATGGTCCAACCAGGAATTAAATGCAAAGAATCAGCCAGGTAGGTAATGGAGTTGCTTAAGAGCCAAATAGGGAACATTGAGGCAGCCTGTAAATTTGTAAGAGCAGAAAGTCACAACACCTGGAGGCTGGAGGGACAAAGGAAGGCCAGAACAAGATCACCCACAGAGAAGACCCAGAGAAGACCCAGCTCCCCAGCAAAGGGGAAAGCACACCCAGGCCTCTCTCTCTGGCTCCTCCATCTCTCACCCATGCCCCCAAAGGGCCAGACCTAGCCAATGGCCACCGACTCCTCAGCCCAGGAAATGCAGCCTTCAAACACACAGAGGGCAGGGGAGGGTGAGCAGGCTCCCCATGAGATTCAGCAGCAGAGAGAGGGAAGATTGGCCAAAACAGTTATTCGTCAGTCAGGACAAGTGAGAGCTCTGCCAGGTGCCACAAAGAATTCAAAAGGAACCAACCAGGGACGTGTGCTTGAGAGGAGAGAGTATGAATTTAGGAAAGTCCCCATGGACAACTTATTCCACCTCTCAGACCCTTAACTTTCTTTTGTATAAAATGAGATAACAAAGTCCACCTCACTAGGAGCACAGTTAAAACCAATAATCACTTGTAGGTTTCCTTTTATTTCCTCCTCTCCAAGGAATTAACAATTTAGAATATAATATACCAATGTCCTAAAAGTAGAAAATGTAACACACTGTTTTCTCTGCCTGTGATTTGTCCATCCCAACCCCTCCAAGGAACTCCAAGTGCCTTGCCACCTCTATATAATTAAGTCCATAAATCTCACATTCACATTTGCCTCTTACCTATCGCCCACCCCCGCAACAAGCCTACTCTGCTCCAATCACAAACACATCTACTTAAAGATCCCTTAAAGATCCCTTCTTTCTGCCATTTTACTCTTTAAATCAGGGCTCTGCAAATGACTGTCTGCAAGCCAACTCCACTGTCCTCCTGCTTTTGTAAATAAAGTTTTATTAGCACACAACCACACCCTCTTTATTTGCATATGGTTTACCGCTGTTTGCATGCTACAATGGCAAAGCTGAGTCATTGTGACAGAGACTGTGTGGTCCAAAAATCCTAAAACATGTACTGTCTGCCTCTTTATAGAATAAGCTCGATGATCCCTGTTTTAAATGATGGCTCTAAATGCATCTGCTCCCTTGAGAGTGAATAAATATTATTCATCAGTCTCTGCCCTTCTTTAAACACATTTGAAATTCCATCACCACCATGATTTCCCAGGCTCATCCAGGTAAAGCCAATGCCTTCTCCACACCTGCCTGTGCCAGGTGTGGACTTAAGTCTTCATTTCTGAACCTAAAGGAGAGTTTCCCCTGGTACAGGGGCTTCACATTCCAGGGCTCGGGGTCTTGCTCAGCACCGTACCAACTGGCTGCACCAGGCCTAGCAGGAAGTGCTTATTTAGGAAGAGGTCAGAAGGTAAGTGGGAAAGAAATCCACCCAACCTGACATCTGGCTTGGTAAAGAGAGAGAAGATGCAGGTGCCTCGATGAGGTGAAGTGTAGAGACACTTGCCAGACCCCATTAGCTCCAAGACCGGGAACCACGGAGGAATGCAGGGAGGAGTAGAACCCAAGAATAGAGCACTGAATACTTGGAGGACGGCAGAGGCAGGATCTGGACCACAGACATTTGTGGGAAACAAGCTTTCTCCCCCGCAGCCAGAGGACACCCGAGATGCAGACAGGTGCAACCACGAGCTGTGACTATTTGCACAATTTCATGGCAGTTGCACATGTATTTGTAAAGTGTGCTTCTGCTCCCTATGCTTTGTTTATAAAAATAGGGAAAAGAAAGATTTGGACTGTGATGGTTAATTTTAAGTTTCAACTTGACTGGGCTAAGATATGCCCAGATAACTGGTAAAACATGATTTCTGGGTGTGTCTGCGAGGGTGTTTTGGGAAGAAATTGGCATTTGTGTCAGTGGACTGAGTGGAGACCACTCTCCCCAGTGTGGGTGGGCATTGGGGGTCTGTTTAGAACAAAGAGGTGGAAGGAAGAGAAAATGTGTTCTCTCTGCTTGAGCTGGGACATCCCTCTTTTCCTGCCCTCAGACATTGGCATTCCTGGTTCTCAGGCCTTCATACTTGAACTGAATTGCACCACTAGGCTTTCTGGGTCTCTAGCTTGCAGATGGCAGGTTATGGGACTTCTCAGCCTCCATAACGACTGGAGCAAATTCCCATTGTCTGTGTATTTCATCCTATTGGTTCTATTTCTCTGGAGAACCCTGACTAAGACATAGACTATATCTGCATTATCTTTCCTTTATCGGAAGGTGGCTTTAGACATAGGTTGTGTCTATATGAAGCCAAACAAGAGGACGGTACAGGAGAGCACTCAGTCCGTTGGCAGGTGGTTTGGTCTCCATGGGCGAGACCAATCGGCACGTGCTGGTGACGGGGCTAACAAGGTGCTAAGTGTGCTAGCTGAGCCAAGGCTTCTTTGTGTCAGTAGCAACAAGCCCCACTTAGCCTCTGCCCAGCCACCGAGGGCCAGTGGTCCAGACTCTGTGGTTTCACTGAGCGTAACTTAATTGGAAATTTTTGCAAGTTCCAAACCACATTCTTGTTTATAAGAAAGGTGACTGCATTTGTTGACTTAAGTCTCCATTTCTGAACCTAAAGGAGAGTTTTCCTCAATGCATTGCTTACTAATCAACTTTTTTTCCAGCTTGTCATTTTGTTTAATGTTGCAAAACACGGCAATTTTTTAAAGTAGGATCTGATTTTGCAAAGAGATGTTTAAACTTAAGTGAAATAATGGATGTAACAAAATACCACCAAATATGACAGCTTTGTTCTGCCAATGTAATTTGCTGATTCTGGAAACCAAATGCAGAACAGTCTGTGCCATTCTCAGAAAAGAGCCGTGCATGACAGACACAGAGCTGGGTAAACGCCGGCGCGCACTACATTAAATAGCAGACTTCTGCATTCGGTTTTGCTTTTTATCCACTTGTCATTGCTAACTCTTTAATAATACTCTACTGTTCCTTCCAGCCTGGAGCCCAGGAAGGTGATTTCACATTTTAGCAAGAAGATGATATAATATAATGATGCTCCCAAATTCTTTTATTTGTAATATTCTTTGTGATGATATTTCAGGAAATCGAGTGTAGCCCAAAGCTTATTTTCAGGAGATGCCACATCAGTGTTTAGGAGACAGACAACAGTGTTGGCCTCAAGAGTCATGCACATTCACGACATGGAAGCAGGCCTCGAAATGCACAGGAGCTCAGAAAGGTGGATCTGCGGCTCCCTCATCACTGACAGAGTCTGGAAACACCAGGAAAAAGGCTCTTCAACAACAAGAAAAATAACATCTGACACCTAGTTTTTTGCCATAAGAGCCCTAGCATACAGCCCCCCTAGAAAGAAAACTAAAAGAGAGACATAGATTTGAAATTGATCAGGGAGTCAGAAAACTACAACCTGAGGGCCAGTGCAGCCCGCCGGCTGTTTTTGCAAAATGTGTTATTGGAACACGTCCATTTGGTGACACATTTCATGCCACAATGCTGGAGGTGGGTAGGCAGCAAAGACTCTAAGATATTTACTATGCCACCGTTTGAAAAAATTTGAAAAGGCCTAACACAGATGAACATGGATAAACACATATGCAGGTAACAAATCGTACCTCTGATAGCTCACAATGAGAGGGTGGTCTCTTCCACACCAGATTGATGCCCTTCTCATGCTGGAAACTGTGGTTTGTCATTTCTTCAAGGGCAGAAGCTGTCTTCTCCTCCCCGTTCATCTCCCACAAGAGCTTCTCACTCATGAGGGGGCGGGGAGTGTGCAGTGGATCAGGGTGTGGGAAATTCTTTGCAAATTGTCTTCCTTCCATTTCCTATGTCCCTTTGCAGTGTGACTTTGAAGCTCTTCATATCATGAGGTGAAGTCTTTCCCCACCCCTTGAATCTGGGCTGGCCAGTGACTTGGATTGACCCATAGAATGTAGCAGAGGTGGCAGCAGGCCAGCTCAAGGCCCAGGGTCCAGAGGCCTGGAATGCCATCATGCTCCTGGAACCTGCGGCCACCACCTGAGCAGGCCTGGGCTCACCTGCTGGAGATGCCTGAGTGAGCGCAGTTGAGACCAGAGGATCTGCCCACTTGAGTACAGCCCACATTGCTGACCCATAGAATCATGAGCTAAATAACATATTGTTGTTTAAAGTCACTAGTTTAGGGATAGTTTGTTATGCAGCACAGCTAACTGATACACAGGCAACACTGCCAAGTTACCCTCTTCAGCAGGCAGATTTCCAATAGATACAGCCCACTGGTGGGATGGAATCATGGAACCCCTCAGTTCAGAATATTCCTTATGGAAAAAATGAAGGAAGTGAGCTGTTTTAAATACAATGAGCACGCATGTAAATCACCCATCAAACAGCAAAAATAAACTAAAACAAGCCCTAGTAAGTGGTAGCAGTTGTCCACTTCAGAATAAAAATAGGGATGTCTACTGATCTTGTGATCTAACCACATTTTAGAAGGGTCCCTCTGGCAGAACTTGGGTGAGAGGGAACAATAGGGAGTGGGGAAGCCTTAATAATTTATTGAAATAGAAGGGATGTTATCCAGGCCCATGCACAGCAAAGGAGATGAAGTGGGGATGGTTGCAATAAATAAATTGGGAGGAGAACGGAGCCTGGGAGTGATAAACCCCTGGTGAAGATGTTGAGTGTGGGCACCCATGAGATACATAAGTCAAATGATGTTGTGGAGAGCTGGTGGGATACATTCGTGCTCTTGTGCAGTGAACCTTCTTTGCATTTCTACTTGCCAGACACTTGCTTGCTGCTTCACTTGTATCATTTCCATTTACCCTCAAAGCAGCTCCACAAGGAAATACCTCATTTTTCAAAATGAGAAAACTGAGGCAACTGACGCCCCACAGTCATGTCACATAGACTCCTTTATTTGTGGGATTTTAGAGTCATCCCACCTTAGAGCAGCCATCAGGAGACACGTGGCGGCCTCCCCCATGGGTACCCATGACCTCACTTCTGTGGGAAGCCTGTCTCACAACCTCCCTGAGAGATGGCCATTGGATACACAGCTTCTACTTAAGCCTTCCCAGGGCGGGAGCTCAGTGACCTATGAGGTCACCAACTCCAGTGTTTATTTATGGTTGATGCTAATTTATCCAAAATTTATCCATCAACATGGATTGCACACCGGACACTGTGGCTCATGCTGAAGTTGTGAAAAGGAGTGAGACAGTCTCCATCCTTAAAAAGTGCAGCTGCTGTAACACTCAGTCTTAATATAGAGGAACCTGGATGAGGTGGGAAGTCCACACTCAACATGGAAAAGGTGGTACGCAGGCTGAGCCCAAGTGGGGGAAATGTCCTTAGCAAGAGACCAGGATATACGAGAAGTTTCTAAGACATCACATGGAAGCCCAGCTTAAAGAAAGCAATACTCAGAAGCATTGTGGAGAATTAAATGCTGGCATCCTTCCTGCTGTCTCCTAGTGCATGCGTGCAGGTGCCAGGTTCTAATCAGCATGTATTGAGTGCCTGGAGCACACACTGCAAGAACAGAAAAGCTCATTTTATTGAGCACTTGTCAGGTGCTGTATGTCTATCATATCATTTGACCCTTGCAGAAACAACCTAAGAAGCAGGCTTCATTACTATTACCATTCCCATCCCACAGATGAGGAAACCGAAGCTCAGACAGATGAGGTGACCTGCTCAAGGTCACATAGGCAGTACATAGCAGAATCAAAATTGAACTCAGGTCTGTCAGACGCCAGCCTAGATTTCCAAGCATTATGCTGAAGTACCCATCACAGCAGTTCTGTCAAATAAAAAAAGGAAAAGTATGGAGTGTCTCATGTTGGAATTTGGGAAGCAAACCACATCTGCATCACAACACAAATTGCAGAGTCAAAGGGAGCTCAGTGTGTCATGGGATTGGCTCCGCTGGGCTTGTTGGAAATTAGAAATCTTAGCTAGAGGCGAGACTGCAAACTAGGAAGAGAAGGCAAATGGAAAATTGGGGTTGAGGTCATTCCCTCTGCAGAGGTGCAATGGCAGGAGCTAGTAAGACCCAGCAGGAGGCAGGAGAGGGCTGCAGGAGGTCAGAGAGGAGGGGGCTTCTGGGTCGGGGAAGCAAGGTCAAAGAACGGAAGTGGGCTGAAGAAGGATGATGCAGAGCTATTGTGGGCTCCACGCAGGGGAGTAGCTTGATGAAAATAGCATTCTTGGAAGATTATCCTGCCAGCTATGTATAGGACGAACTGGAGCAGGAAGTGGGGACAGCAGAGAGCCTTGCCTGATGGCTGCTGAGGCTCTCCAGGCATGGTGCAGTGAGTGGGAGTGAGACTCGCAGGGGCAGGGGCCCAGAGGAGAAAACGCACCATGGAGGCAACCGGGAAGAGCACTCAGGATGGCTGCCAGCTCCCTGCGGCTTAGAGATGCCGCATTCCAGGGGCTCCACCGGAGTTAAGCCACTGATGCCACAAGAAGACATTGGTCGAAGACATCACTTTATCAATTTTAAGACTACTCATGGCCAGGTGCCATGGCTTGCACCTATAATCCCAGCACTTTGGGAGGCCCAGGTGAGTGGATCGCTCTCTACAAAAAAAATATAAAAAGTAGCCAGGCGTGGTGGTGTGCATCCGTGCTCCCAGCTATCAGCAGGCTGAGGTGGGAGGATTGCTTGAGCCTGGGAGGTCGAGGCTAGAGTGAGCCATGACCCTGCCACTGCACTCCAGCCTGAGCGACAGAGCTAGACCTTGTCTCAAACAAACAAACAAACAAACAAACAAAAGACTATCCATGACCTCATATAGAAGAATTGTTTTCGTCATACAAAAGTTTGGTCTGGAGCACTGCTTTTGGCTATGTCTGCCCAGACAGACATTTGCAGTTGTAAATGTGTAGTAGTTATAATTTTACCAATTATTTTGCCTATGGCTACAAGCACCATTCCCAGTGATATTTCCCCCAGTGGTGTGTGTGTGTCTGAGCATCTCATGGGATGGACCATAAGGAATGAGATTCCTGTTTCATGAGTGGTCAGAAGACAGGACATGTGATGTCACTGGCTGTCCGGAGAAATTCTTATCTACAAAACTGATGTCTGGAACCCGTAGCCAAGAGTGGACAAAAAACGTACCAGGACTTCATGAAAGACAGCCACACACACGCAGGGCAAAGCATCACAAAACAATCTCATCCACAACTTCAGTGAAACTAGGTGCCACTAGCTTATTGGCAGGGACTTGGAGATGCTTGTCCCCATGGAAGTGGGCTGGTTCTGTCTGAGTCTTTCAACAAGACCTTTCTATCAAAGGATTGGGGTCTGGAGAAGCTTGAGGGGGATAGGGACAGAGAGCAGGGGGATCGAAGGGAGTGACAAGACCAAATGCCCCACTTTTCCGGACATGTGAGTTTCCAGAACAGCTCCCCAGCTGCAGACACTCAACAAATCCTTCTCAGGCCATGCAGTTTGTTTTCTATGAAGCCAAATTAACCTTCAGTGTGATTCAGCATGGGGACAAAGCCTTAGCAATAGCGGCAAATAGCAAGAGAAAGATGCTCTGATCCTGCGTGGCAACTAACTATTTACACGCTTGAATGAAGAGCAGCATTGCATCGGCTTTTTGGTCTGAAGGTGTCCAAGACAAACAGTGCTCATGGCCATCTCTGTGTAAGCAGGTTCCCCTAGGAACAGGAGAGGACAGCTCTCTATCACTCCCAGTGTTTAGCCCAGTGAAGCTAAAACCACGCTCCACACAGGGAAAGTCTGTTATCTGAGAGGAAGCTTCCTTCTGGGACTCCAACATCTCTCTAAGACCTCTTCCAGATCTGCCTCAGCGAAGACCAAGGCAGCGGTGTGCACTGTAGATCCACCAACCAAGGCCAGCACCACCCGCCTGACAAGCCTCAGAAGAGCAGCCAGTGCCTGGGCTCTGGGAGCCGCCCTTGGATGTCATGACCACGGGTCTCAACAACAGCGATGGGAAAGCAGGGCGGTGGAGGTGCCTCCCAGACGGCCTGTACGGCACCACATGGCCAACAACCAGTGTCCGGTGGATTTCCCTGCATGGTATTGATTTCTGGAACTCTGGGTGCTTGGTCAGATGAAGATGGGAGGGGACTGATTGCTATTTCCAAGGTCCGAAGGGTGGCCAAGGGGAAGAGGAAGTGATCCTACTGGGCTTTTCGGGGACAGGACCGTGACATCAGGAAGCAGATTTTGGTAAAAGAAGAAAGAACTTCCTAATCATTAGACTGCCTAAGAAAGGAATGGGCTGACTTGTGGGCAGCGTTCCCTGTTGTAAGAGGTATTTAAGCAAAGCTTCAATGAATCATCTGTACAGAAGTTCTGCCTCAGGCACAGAGGCTTGAGCTGATGTTGGAGCCCCTCCCACACAGGGCATTGGCATGTCCTCTTTGAAGCCCCGACAGAACTGTTGTGAGTCTCCTGGAACTGCCATAACAGTGTTCCACCAACTGGGTGGCTTCAGCAACAGAAATGGATTGGTTTGCAGTCCCGCAGACAGGTCTAAGTCTAAGATCAAGGTGGCTGCAGTGGTGCTGGTGATTGCTGGTAGTTGCTGGCACTCCTTGGCTCATACAAGCATCCCTCAGATCTCTGTGTTCATTTTTCCCTGGCATTCTCTCTGTCTATGTCCGTCTGCAAATTTCCCCTTTTTATAAGGACACCAGTCACATTAAATTAGGGCCCACCCTGATGACCTCATTTTAATTTGATTACCTCTGTAAAGATCATGTCTCCAAATAAAGCCACATTCTGAGGTAGTGGGGGTTAGGACATCAACATATATAAATTTGGGGGAGATGCAACTCACAACAGAAACCTTTCTGATCAGGGCTAAGTCACCGCATATTGTTGACCTGAGGTGTGTGTCTGTTTCAACAACCCAGGAAGACAAAAATTGTTAAAACCTGAGGCGGCAGCAACACGAGGTAAACTTTTTCACAGGACTGCTGCCACCCATGAAATGAGAAAGGGCTTCGTTTCTAAGCACCTCACCCGAGTTCCAAGAATTAAAGATTCCCCTGCAGCTCACTGCATATGACACGTGTGGCAGCTGGGAAATACGCAGTCACTGTCAGCACTTCCCAAACTCCACAAGAGCCCCTTGGAGGCAGTGTTCCCCTCCATCCCCAGAGAACCTCCCTGTGCAGCTCACTGCCTGTGTGCGTGGCCCACAGAGCCACACCCTACATTCCCATGACCGCTTCACTGTCTGTCCTCCCACGCCGGGTCCTCCATCACACTCCTTCATGCTTCGTGTGACAGCCACCACGAGACGACTCCTTGACATAGTGGGGCGTTTCTGCAAGTTTCCATTTAAGTTAAACAAGGCTATCTTATCTGGGGTCTTATTTTGACAGTTGGTGTTGTGGGTCATACTGGATCCAAAAAAAAAGATACGTCCACGTCATAAGCACCGATACCTGAAAATGGGACCTTACCTGGACATGGGGTCTTTGCAACCAAATTTAGATGAGGCCATACTGGACTGAGGTGGGCCCTATTGCAATAAGACTTTGTGTCCTTCTAAGAAGAGGAGAGACACAAAAACACACAGGAGAAGTCCACGTGATGACAGAGGCAAAGACTGGAATGATGCGTCCACAGGCCGAGGAACACCAAGAATGGCCAGCAGCCCCAGAGCTGGGAGGGAGGCCTGGGGTGGCTTCCCTAGAACCTTCGGAGAGAGCAGGGCCCTGTCGACACCTAGTGTTTGGACTTCTAGCCTCCAGACCGTAAGAGAATGGATTTCTGCTGTTTTAAGCCATCTAGTGTGCAGGATTTTGTTATAGCGGCCCTGGGAAACTAACATATTTAGGATGAGGATATAGCAAGATGTTACTATAATAAGAATAGTTGAGGCTGGACACAGTGGCTCACGCCTGTCATCCCAGCAATTTGGGAAGCCAAGGCAGGTAGATCACTTGAGGTCAGGAGTTCGAGACCAGCCTGGCCAATGTAGTGAAACCCCGTCTCTACCAAAAATACAAAAAATTAGCTGGGTGTGGTGGCAGGCACCTGTAGCCCCAAACACTTGGGAGGCTGAGACAGGAGAATTGTTTGCATGCCACTGCACTCCAGCCTGGGCGACAGAGCTAGACTCTGTCTAAAAAAAAAAAAAAAGTTATACTATTAATAATGAGAAAATGGCAATGTAAGGCTTCCTCTGTGTCCTGCATTTCCACCAACCCTTAGAACAGCCCCATAAAGGAAGTACCTCCGTTATTAACCCCGTTTTACATACCAGAAAACAAAGAGACAGGCAGGTTAAAATGACTTGGTGAAGTTCATACCAGTAGACAGGGAGAGAATGGTGAATCAGTTAAAGGCCTTTTGGATCCAAAAGCCCAGGCTGTGTTCCAGAGCATTTACCTCAGCACAAGATATGCATATATTTTGCAAATAACAAAGATTTATACCAAATTTATAGACAGAGATAGCATAGACTCTTTGCCAAAATTCATAGTGCTCCCCATTTTGGAATGATTTGCAAAATTATGATTTGGAATTTGTCTTTGATTTCACCCAGAAATATTGACACACATGCTGTTATGTGGCAAGGCAAAACAGTCCTCATGCTTCGTTCTCCATGAATCTAGAAATTACATTAACTGCATTTGCTGTAATTCATCCAAAATTTAAAATAAATATGAAAAGCATTGCTTTTTTCTGAAGCTAGTCATCTCAATATAAATGCAATTTAGATATTTACATATGTCATACTATATCTATACTCATACCTTGAGCCTTTATAGAAACCGTGTTTCTAGTGTATGTACTTCAGTATAAAAAAATCAGGCTTAAAAATATCATTTTAATAAACATTTATCAATTCTTATCCAGCAGAAAAGGAAAACATATTGTCTCCTCTTATCTTACACTGGCTAGAATATATAAATTCATATTACAAACAGCTTCATTTTTCTTGCTTCCTTCTTCCTTTTTTTCCATGCAAATATGCACTTTGGGGGGATTTGCTGTATTAATCAGTTTCTCGACATAGCACTGTTGACGTTTGGGGCCAGATCATTCTGTATTGTGAAGGACTGTCCTGTGCATTGTAGGATGTTTAACAGAGTCCCCTCTACCCACCAGATGTCAGTGGTGAGCCCCACCCCAGCCTGCCCCCCAAAAAGCATCTCCAGACATTGCCAAGGACTCTTTGGGAGGAAGGGACAAAAGTGCCCCTGGCTGGGAAATAGGTACATTTACTATAGTGGAAATAGGTATGTTTCCAAATTCTTTCTGGTGTTAAGTTGGAAGACTGAATATTGAGCTTGGAATGAAGCCATATTCAAATAAATAATAACTTGGTAAAGAAATTAAAAGAGTAAGCAAGCAGTAAATTTTCAAGCAAATTCAACATTTCTCCCCCCCAGGATTCAGCCATCTCAGGGCCTTTTTCTAGGGAGTGGGGCCCTCCCCTGGGGGTGGGGGCTTCAAATCCCCCAGCTTCTAAGCCCAGGAGGCAGCCCCAGAACCCATGTTAGGCCTTCTCTTCCCTCCTCTCCCTCAGAGGCCACGGCCCCAGGCTAACCTGCAGGGAATGACTGAGGAATCGTGTCCTGTCTGAACTGCTCTTGAGACCACCAAAATAACCAAACCTATGGTGGCAAAACAACTGCAGTCCTAAAACAACCCAATGAGGTCCCCACAGAAGTCTTTGTTAAGAACTTTCCGTGGCCCTGACTCGATGCTGGCTGTGTTTTCCAAGAAGAATGGGCAAACAGGCCCTCCCTCCGAGAAGTACTGGCCACATGAAAAATATCACCACGCATGGGACAGAGGTGCAGCTGTTGGGGGTACGGTGACAGCCAAGATGACTGTGGCCTCCAGACCGCACACTGCACCTAACACACAGTAGGCGCTCTCTCTCTGTACTTGTGGAGTACATGATAACTTAATCTTGCAATGCGGAAATAAAAGCAGCATTTAGAATGTCAGTGTGAAAATGCCGTGCTGTTGTGACCTGATCCAACTGCACATGGTGGCTGTGGTCAGTGCCGGTGGCTCCCAGGGTGGGGACAATGCTGACAGTGTACCGAGGAGAGAGAAGGAAAAACAATGATGAGAAGAAGCAAGACCAAAATGAGTGAGCAACACCTGAGAGATATGTAGAGGAGAGGACTCAGGGGGGCTAGACAGTCATTTTCAAATATTCCAAGACCTACCGAATGTCTAGGGGGTAGGCTCAGTCCAGATGGTCCCAAGAGACAGAAGGAGGACAAATGCCACACCTGCAAGGCCACTCTCAGGCATCAGCAGCCCAGCCTTGCTTAATTATTTCACACGACCATTCCAAAGACGTATGACATCAGTCTTCTTTGAAACTGCAGAGATGGCAAGGACTTCTCGTTCACTCAGCGAGCCTCCCCGTGTTCAGATAAATAAATGTTGAAGTTATCACATGCTGCTTATTGAACACACAAGTTGCCAAATGAGGCTGGCTACTCACTGATTTTCTTAAGCTGTGAGTACTTGAATTCAATACAGAACATATTGCCTCTTGAAACACAGTACAGAAAGCCATTTTCATCATACTGGTACTATTCTGAATCAGCTACTCAAAGTTGCCTTTTGAAACTGCCTTTCAGAGGTCACCCTGATGTATGAGCCCACGTGAGGTTTCTCATTCTCGTTTTTGACCATTGTTAATCCCTCAACAACACTGTTGTTTACTTTGGTATTTGATTTCCTATTTCAAATGCTGGGAGACATCTTTACAATTGCAACGTTTCCTAAACATACAAGTTTGTTATAGCAGTAGTCTTCTGGGTTCTTGATTTCTGCTGCGAATCCCAGAGAACTAATTAAGCCAGAGCCCTTTCCACTGAAAACCTTGCCCTGTCACTGTCTGCTGCCAGGGGAACTAACTGGCAGCCATTACACTGCCTGGAATGGGGTAGGGGGGCAGGGGCAGGAGGCCAATTAGTTTACAGCAAGGTCCATGAAGAAGCAAGCTAATCACAATGAAAAAAATTTGGAGGCCATTCTTCGCGTGTTTTAATCTTTTGAAGAAGCTGGTGAATTACCTGTGTATTTCTGAACTCTGCCGGCTCCACACCTGTGCTGTGTTCCGCTCTGAGCTTGCGTATACTCCCTTGCTTCATTTTAAAGGTACTGTGTGAATTCCCACAGCCTTGGGTACCCGCATGTACTGAAATCTGCTGGGCACTAATGTCTTGTTTGAATGATTTCTGCAATGACTGCTGTTCAACTAGGCAAATGCCCTTTGAAAGGGCAAAACCAATTCTCTCTTAGATCAACTGGGGGTGAGACATAACATGGAAAATTCCAGTATAGGTTAAAAAAAATAAATAAAATAAAAAGCTATTCCTGAATAAGTTCCATGCTGCCGTTTGAATTTATGCCCCTGGGGAAAAGTTGAAGAAATCAGAACACACAGCTCATTATTATTTGTGTAGATTATGCAAACTTTGCCTTTTAGAAAAAAAATGACTAAGTTACAGAGGATCAGGGAAAGAATCTGGACTGTATTTAAGTGAGAGGGATTAGCTAGCAGGATGTTGATTTATAAACGGCAACAACCAATTCCTTATATTCTCCACTGCGGTCATGTCTCCTGCACGGTAATTCCCAGCGCTCCTTTTGAAAGCCCTTGGTACTCAGTTAGCCCCGAGGTATAATGTTTGATAATATAACCACTGCTTCTGTCACTGCATTTTGTACAAACGCATTATATGTGGCCCAGAATGGTAAAGATTTATGTATGGGTATGGAAAATAGAAATCAGCATTGATTAAAAGCCCCAGATAGACCATCCAATACCGCCCAAAGAACATCAGTTATTTTGCATTTTGACGTGGCGATTGATAACTCATAAATGCAAGCAGGAATGACAAATGCGGATGGAAACTGGCTTTGACAAAAACGATAACAGTATCAGTCTCAAGGGGCGATGGAGGTATAAGCAGGAGCTGTTTAAAATATTTAATCATTTTAGGAAGGCTGCAAGATGTTGTTTGACCCTGAAGGAGTGTGAATGTCACATGGATCAGAAATTGCCAAGTCTTTGAAGTGAAATAAAAAAAATGGTGTTATTATAGATCCTTCTCGACATCGTATCACTTTTGTATAGGATTAAATATATGTATACAAAGCACCAGATAAAGGACTCCAGCAAAGGATGTCTTGGTTGAAGGGACAGGAAGTAAAGGCATCCTGGTCATGAATTTTTACTTCAAAACCCCAAAGCATTTCTTTCCTTTGTTTTTCTTTTCTTTTAAAGAGTTCCTAGTAAAAAGATGCCATTGGTTTTTAAATAGAGGGTAAATCATCCCTTGCTTTTGTTACCTGGGGCCCAGCTGGTGGAATTTCTTATCTCCTTTTTCCCCAAGCATTCTACAGAACTCTCTTGGGTATTGTGTTTATAGCATTTGTTTCTATGTGGACAGTCATACCGAGCGCTTAATGGCTGTAAATAAACCTGGGTGTATCTACATGCTGGTGTTTGCAGGGCCTCACGTGGCCCGTAGTGCATCGGTCATGGAGGCTCCCAGCTGCCGTGCTGCTCAGCACCCAGCAGCTCCTCCAGCAGCCCACGCCACGGTGTTCTCACAGGTGGCAAAGCAGCTCGTGAATTCCCAGGACTATTCCTCACGGTTCACTCTGGAGCAGCAGCAAGTGGACTGTCACGCTGTTCTTTGTCTTCCCTCTTTGGTGTTGCTTTTCCGGGCTTTCCCCCATCTTGAATTTTCCCCTGTTCCTATTTTGTTGTGTCTGTGGGATGTGGGTGTTGGAAGTGGGTTTTTTCAGAAGGACTGTTTTTTCTCCTTTCTAGGAATGTGTGGCTCCTTACAGGAGCTGGTGTTCTGTGATTCCGAGATATTCTTGTTTTACCCATTTTGAACCACTCTATAGAGTTCCTCGTGGCTGGAACTTACTTCATCCTGGCTGACGGATTCTGTTTTCTGGGATGGGAGCTGCACACGCAGACACACAGAGCAGAGGGAGGGCTTGGGCAGTTTTCCTCTTTGGTTCAAGTGTCCATTTCCTCTGTATTCATGGGTTCCACCAACCCGTGTGCAGGGTGCAGGGGAAGTGAGCGTTTGCTGACTTCGTGGAGGGGTCACTACCTGAGTGAGGCTTTCTGACCCCCCACTTCCCTGTAATACACACACACTCACATGCAGACGCACTCAGACACTCACCACCTCACACACACACCCTCACGTACGCACACTCACACTCACTTACCAGACACACTTAGCCACTCATACACACATCACCTTGCCCATACACACACTCACACATAAAACCATACACTCATACTCATGCAAACACAGCCACTCACACGCACTCATTACTTCACATACACAAATTCACACACTCACATTCACACTCAAGCCATTCACACTCACCCACACTCAGCCATTTGCACACTCACACTCACACTCAGCCATTCACACTCACACCCACACTCAGCCATTCACACTCACACTCACACTCAGCCATTCACACTCACACTCACTCACACTCAGCCATTCACACTCACACTCACACTCCCTCACACTCAGCCATTCACACAGTCACTCACACTCAGCCACTCATGCACCCTCACATTCACTCGTGAGAGTCTGTTATGAGTGACTCTCACACACACACTCACACATATGCACACACACTCATGCAGACACAGACACACACACATCACCTCACACACAAACCCATACGCCCTCACACACAAAATCATGCAAACTCACACACACTTAACCACTCACACACACTCATCACCTCACACACGACCACTCACGCACCCTCACACTACTCGGAGAGTCCCTTATGAGTGAGTGACTCACGTGCACGTACACCCACGCTCACTGGTGGTCACTGCTCTCCCACACTCAGGACACCATCAGGAAGAGGGTTGTCACCAGTGCTTTGGTCCCAGTCTCTCTGTGTTCACCTGTTTATTCTGCTTATGCCTGGAGGACATGAGGACAGAGCGTGGCCGTGGAATGACCCCCCGACATGGCCTCACGTGAAGACCTCAGCCCCACGTTCCCTCTGCACCACCTGGATGGGGACCCCCACTGCGGCAAGACCACACAGGCAGTCCCCTCACGGCCAGCTGGTCCTGCGACCGTGGACACATGTTTGTCTCCATGCCCAGTATCTCCTCGAAGACAGCATTCCAGACACCCAAGAACCTGGCCAGGACACCCTCTAGTCTCAAACAAATGCAAGAAATCACTCAGCTAATGCTACCCCCACCTTCGAGAACAGAAGGAGTCCTGCCGGGAGATGGGGCCCTCCAATGTAGACTAATTGTCCTCATCACCCAAGTTCTGGGCTGGTGCTGCTAGACTCCCTCTCTGTCCCCCACCTCTCCCACCTCTCAGCTCCTCCGTCTGCTCACCTCCTCCACCCCAGCCACCGCCTGAAGCCAGCAGAAAGGTCTGAGCAGCTTCTCCCTCCAATCCTCCACAAGGGGCCCACCCTGCCAACACCATGATCTGGGACATCTGACCTCCAGAGCTGTCAGACAATGAATTCCTGTGCTACGACGCCAGGTGTGTGGTGCTTTGTGAACAGAGCCCTCACCTGTAGAACTCAGCGTAGCACAGGGAGGTGGTCCTGGACCATGCTGGTGGGCCTGATGCAATTGCATGTGTCATCACAAGAAGGAGGCAGAAGGGGCTTTGCCCGCAGGAGACAGAGCCAAGTGACGGAAGCAGAGAGAAGCCGACTCACAGAGAGGCTGTGCTGCTGGCTTGGACAACAGGGGCAGTGACCGTGACCCACAGAACACAAGGAATGCGGCTCTTGGTGTTGGAAAGGAAAGGAATCGGATTCTCTCCTGGACCACCCAGAGGGAATCCGGTCCTGTCAGCCCTGAATTTCAACTCACTGACGCTGAGTTCAGACTAGTGGCTTCTAGAAATAGGAGAGAATACATTTCTATTGTTTTCAACCTCCAAGTTTGTGATAATTTGTTACAACAGCCACAAGAAACTAATGCGGCCACCATAGACTGGGTGTTTTTCCACATATTAGGAACCAAACTAAGCATTTTGTAGATGTTATTACACATAGCCCTTGGGAGTAAATTATATTATCCCCATTTCACAGAAGAGTAAACTGAGGATAGGTGAAAAAATATTCCCTGCCCAAGGTCATGCCATCAAGTGTGGAGCTTGGATGTGGCCTCAGAGCTGTCTGAGGAAGACATCCAAGCTCTCAGCCTTCCTCACTGTGAGGAATCCCCTCTGTGTAGCTCCCAATGCACTCTTCGCCTCCTGCTCTGCTTCCCCTCCACCTGCCTCCAGATGCTGCCTCCAGCTCGTGTCACCTGCTGTCCCCCATCTCAAAAGCTCCCAGAAGCTCCTAAGTTGCCACAGACCCCTCAGCCTGGCTTCCATGGCACCTAACTGCCTGAGCCACCCTAACCTTCCAACCTTGTCTCCCACAGTTTCCTCGGAGAGGTCTCTGTTTCCAGTGTGTTGTCTCACTTCCACTCCGCTCCCAGTCTTCAAGCCTTCCGAGGTGCACTCCCTCACTAGGACATCTTCTTACTTCCCTTCCACTTCTTAAGACAAATCCGATTCTAAGTTTTTCCAATTATTTGAGTGCATACAAGTATCTCCTTCCTCTGAATCCCCATTCTACTCAACACTCGGTTTAGTAAACAATGATTCTTTATTGATTTTGTATGTGTTCGTTTTCTCTTCCCTAGCTGTACTGTAAATTTCTTCAGGATGCTAAAGAACACTAAAAAAAAGTCCCTATCCTCATAAAGCTTTTAGTTCAGCTGCAGAGACAAAACTTCTTAACATCAGAACAATCAACATCAAAGGATTTGATTTAATGAGGAAGCAGCAAGCTTCCACATGCCATATTGAGAACACAGGACAGAATGTCAAAAAAATTTGGTTCCAGCCCTGGTTTTGTGCCCTCAGGGAAGCCCCTCCAGCTTGCCAGCTCCCTTCCTCTTTATCTATAAAATCAGACACTTGAGCTACATGCCCCCAATGTCTCTCCACTCTAGCATCCTATGAGCCAGAGCTGGCATTGGAATGTGCTCCTGATCCCAAGACACCTTTCCCCCTCGCCCAAGAATTCTGCCAGTGACTGAGTCACATTTCCCATGAGGGCCATGCTGTAGCTATTCATCATCCTAAAAGCCTGGGTCCTGTGTGATTCACATCCAGCGAAGGCCACCTTGCCACTGAAGTCTTCACTGGCATTGAAACCTTGAAAGATGCCCCTGACTTCTGCTACCTTGGCAGGACAGAGTCAAACAGTGCCCTCTTATCCAAGGAGCTGGAAAATGGGAAACAAAGCCAGTGGACACGAGGCCAGACTCAGAGTCTGGCACAGGCATAAGAGGAAGTTCTAAGCCAAGAGAAAAGCCCATGACACTGTGGCTCTCCCACCAACCATCCACTCATGAACTCTGGATGTCCCAGTTCGCTTCTGGAAAACTGTATGTGCAGAAGCTTAATACCAAATGAAGGTCATGAATCATGAGTTCCTGGAGTGGTCCTTCAACTCGGCATCATCATGACAACAGAGACATGCTGGTAGAGATGGGCTGCAGCCCTCGGAGAGGGGGATGGCTCACTTGAAAAAGAAACGTTGTATTGCTTCTAAGCAAAAGGCACCCATCAGTGGTGCCATGCCCTACAAACTGTGGCGAAACACCTCCCCCAAAGGCCATTGAATACCCATTCTCGCTGGGCCTACGCACAGGAGCAGAGAAAAACAGGCATGAAAATTGCTCCCATTCTTACGTCAGGTCAAGTTAATGAGTGCTCATCAGCTCACAATGGTCTCTGAGTTACAGAGCTCTCTCCCTGCCCCTGTACACCCTGTCCAGATGGACAACCCTGCTTGGGTTGAAAAAAGTGCTGAGTAGGCTGTCCCAAGACCCTCCCTCCCTCACGCATGATAGTATCTTACACGTGCTCTGCCAACAGGGTTCTGGAGCAGCTTGCTCACTATCCAAGTTTTAATGTGCTATAATATTAGTGTTGTTATTATTTTCCATAGCAAAAGCATTTGCATGCAAGCCTTTTATTGTGGAGTGAGAGATAGGAAATCAACGTCACTAGCTAGAAAATGCAAGGTCATAGCACCATCCAGTAGCACTTTCTGCAATGATGGCAATGTTCTATCATCTGTGCTGCCCAGTGTGGAAGCCACAAGCCAATGTGGCTTAAAATGTAGCTAGTGCAACCAAGAAGCTGCTTTTTAATTTGATTTAATTTACTTGTATTTAAATTTAAATTTTAAAAACTACACGTGGCTATTGGCTACCATGTTGAATAGTGCAGGCTATGTTTCACTCCTTACTTCTGATTTCATTTTGTTATTCATTTAACATGCATTTATTGGGGGCTTGCAGTATTCTACTTTCATGCTAGATATTAGAGAATCAAACAAAGTAAAGGCTCTGGTGTCAAGAAAATCATCACAATGGAATGTAAGCACCCATTTGCAGCATATTATTAAAGAAACTAAGAGGATAGGACAACAAGAGAGATATGATTATTAGTGGAGCTCCTGGTCTTTTCCAGGAGCTGTATCAGGCACTTCACAAGTGTTTATCTCACTTAATCCCCACAATAAGCAATGAAATAGGCCCTTTCACAGATGAAGAAATTGAAACTAAAAAAGGGTAAGTAATATGGCCAAGATCTGAAGATATGAAATGGCAAAACCAAGGTTTGAACCCAAAATTACATAAGACAGATCTTCCAAGAGTAGAAGAAACTTGGTCTGATACTTGAAGGGTTGGGGTCAACCCAGGTAGGGAATTGGGGAGTAGCTTTGGAGGAGTAAAAGGCCAGGATAGAGGACAGGTGGAGAGTGAGACAGAGCATTCCTAAAAGAGGAAACAGCATGTGCAAAAGCAGAGTTCCACACAGGGGCATGAGGGGCCAGTGAGGCAGTGGCCAGATCCCAGGAATGAGTGCTCCACTAAGGAGCTGGAATTCTTCCCTGAAGGTCACAGGAACACCAAAGGCTTCTAAAGGCAAAATGAAGGTCTAGCGTTAGAAAGGAAACTTGCAGTTGCAGCAGAAGGATGAGGGGGAAGTAAGCATGTCTTCACAAGGCAGCAGGAGAGAGAGACAGTAAAGAGGGAGGTGCCACACACTTTCAAACAACCATATCTTGGGATAACTCACTCACTATCATAAGAAGAGCAAGAAGGAAGTCCACCCCATGATCCAATCACCTCCCCAGACCCCTCCCCGAACATTGCGTATTACAATTTGGCATGAGATTTGGGTGGGGACACAGCCAAACCATATCAATAAATAATCTTTTAAATTATTTTACTTACTAATGGCTCAATTTTTTTTTTTTTTTAGACGGAGTCTCACTCTGTCCCCAGGCTGGAATGCAGTGGTGCAATCTTGGCTCACTACAAGCTCTGCCTCCCGGGTTCACGCCACTCTCCTGCCTCAGCCTCCCAAGTAGCTGGGACTACAGGCACCCGCCACCACACCCGGCTAATTTTTTGTATTTTTAGTAGGGACAGGGTTTCACCATGTTAGCCGGGATGGTCTTGATCTCCTGACCTCATGATCCACCCACCTCAGCCTCCCAAAGTGCTGGGAATACAGGCGTGAGCCACCGCGCCTGGCCTGATGGCTCAAATTTTTAATACACTGATTTATTTTTATTAATTTGTTGATATTAGGCAACATGATTCAATATGCATCATTACCTTTAAAAATCTTGCTGTAATCCAGCATTTAACAAAGTACGACTTGTCACTTAGGGCACCCAGAACCCATTCAGTCGGTCCATGAGGTCAAAATGATTTCCCTAATCGTTTCCCTAATACCAGTTGTTATTTGCTCTTTTCACTATGTGGACCTTGCTCTGGTGGTGCAAAATCAACAGTGAACAAAACTGTGGGTATCTAGATACAACCATACTAGTAGTCATATTTTTCACTGTCATATCCACATTACAAAAAAGAGCCAACTTCACTTCCTGGATGAAGCTGTAACAATTATTATTCAATCTTGATCTTCAAAAACATGTCTTTTTAATATTCTGAGTGATGAAATGGGAACTTCTGCCTCACAACAAAGGAAGATGTTGTCTCCAGGAAAAGCATTTGCATGACTGTTGGACCTGGGAGCTGAACCAGTCACTTTTTTCATGGAACACCATTTTTGCTCAAAAGAATGACTGACAGAAAAACTATGGTTATTCACATTTGGGTATTTGGCACACATTTTCTCAAAATGAACAAAGTGAGCCTGTAACTACAGGGAAAAATAACTGACAGCATTTGTTGCCAAGGATAAAATTCAATCTTTCAAGTGAAAATTAGAATTTTGAAAAACATTGTCTACCACCATGAGCTTGACAGCTTCCCAAAACTTAAAGACTTTTCTTATGAGATTGGGTGATACTAACAAATGTGGTATTTTGATAGTATATAATAAAATGTTTCAACATTTGGAAGGTCTGCACAGTTCAGTGGGCAAATATTTTTGAAACAATGCAAAATGTTACAAAATTATACGTGAATAAAAAATTTATTCAAAGTGCAAGAAAGACAAGTGGATTTTAATGTTAGAGAGTACAAAGGTTCATTGACATGAAGGTTCATTGATATGATACAAAAGTTCAGAATCCACGTTACTAGTAAGAAACAACCATTCATCAAATTTTGGTGTAGTATCAAAGAAGAAGGTCTACAATTATCTGAAAGGCTACTCAGATATTTCTGCCTTTTCCAACTATGTAGTTGGATGAGCCATATTTTCCTCATATATTTCAATGAAAACAACATATCACAACAAATTAAATGCAGAAGCAGGTATAACAATTCAGATAGGTATGAATCCTTACATTGAGGAGATTTGCAAAAATGTAAAGAATGATACTCTTCTCTCTATATTTCTTTTGCTTTAGAAAATATAGCTATTTCATAAAAATATGTTATTTATGTTAACTTAAACAGCAATATGTTAAATGAATTCCTAAAATAATATTTCAAATGTTTTCAGTTTGAATTGCTAATGTGGTAAATACTAATAGGTATATCCCACATAAATTAAAGCTCTTTAAGGTTCTCAATAAATATTAAGGGTATAAAGATATCCTGGGGTCAAAAAGTTTAAGACACACTGATTTAAGCTGTAATGATATAGTTTAAGCAATGGTTACAAATTCAGTTTACGCCTATATTTTGTTGAATTTGTCATGATTGTTGAAAATGATAACTCATGAAATACGATATATATAACTAACATTTAGAACAGAACAGCCTTCGTCCTTAAGGATAACAGTTGTGAATACATATTTCAAACCCTGCTCATTTTTAATTTTTTGGTCACCTTTTTGTCAGATTAGACTTTTGTTTTAGAAGAAGAAACACTCCTATGAAGAGTAGAAACCTCAAAGTTAACTATTTCTGATTAGCTTATTCCTGCATTATTAGCGTTATCTATAATCTATAATTTCTTTGCAAGAATTTATTATGGAATTTGTCTATTTTGTGACCATTATCTTGATTAAGACTAGAAAATATGATTTGTAAAGCCACCAACTGGGCATGTGTATTAGTCCATTCTCACACAGCTATGAAGAAATACTCAAGACTGAGTAATTTATAAAGGAAAGAGATTTAATTGACTCATAGTTCCTCAGGTCTGGGTAGGCCTCAGGAAACATACAATCATGGCAGGAGGGGAAGCAAACACATCCTTCTTTACATGGCAGCAGCAAGGAGAAGTGCAGAGTGAAATGGGGGAGCCCCCTTATAAAACCATCAGATCTCATGAGAACTCATTCGCTATCATGAGAACAGCATGGAAGTAACTGCCCCTATGATTCAATTACCTCCCACTGGGTCCCTCCCATGACATGTAGGGATTATGGGAAATATAATTCAAGATGAGATTTGGGTGGGGACATGGCCAAACCATATCATTCCATCCCAGCCCGTCCCAAATATCATGTCCTCACATTCCAAAACACAATCATGCTTTTCCAACAGTCCCCCAGATTCTTAGCTCATTCCAGCATTAGCCCAAAAGTCCAAGTCCAAAGTCTTATCTGAGACAAGGCATGTCACTTCTGCCTATGAGCCTGTAAAACCAAAAGCAAGTTAGTTACTTCCTAGATACAATAGGGGTACAGATATTGGGTAAATGCAGCCTTTCCAAATGGGAGAAATTGGCCAAAACAATACAATGGGGGTAGAGGCATTGGGTAAATACGGCCTTTCCAAATGGAAGAAATTAGTCAAAGCAAAGGGGTTACAGGCCCCATACAGATCCAAAATCCAGTGGGGCAGTCAAATCTTAAAGCTCCAAAATGATCTCCTTTGACTCCATGTCTCACATTCAGGTCATGCTGATGTAAGAGGTGGGTTCCCATGGTCTTGGGCAGCTCTGACCCTGTGGCTTTGCAGGGTACAGCTCCCAACCTGGCTGCATTGAGTTTCTATGGCTTTTCCAGGTGCATGATGCAAGCTGTCAGCAGATCTACCATTCTGGGTTCTGGAGGACAGTGGCCCTCTTCTCACAACTCCACTAGACAGTGCCCCAGTGGGGACTCTTTGTGGGGGCTCTGGCCCCACATTTCCCTTACACACTGTCCTTCCACAGGTTCTCCATGAGGGCTCCACCCCGCAGCAAACTTCTGCCTGGACACCCAGGTGTTTCATTACATTCTCTGAAATCTAGGCAGAGGTTCCCAAACCTCAATTCTTGACTTCTGTACACCTGCAGGCTCAACACCATGTGGAAGCTGCCAAGGCCTGGGGCTTGCACCTTCTGAAGCCACGACCTGACCTGTATCTTGGCCCCTTTTAGCTGGAGTGGCTAGGACATAGGGCACCAAGTCCCTAGGCTGCACACAATGGAGGAACCCTGGGCCCAGCCCATGAAGCCATTTTTTACTCCTAGGCCTCTGGGCCTGTGATGGGAGGGGCTTCCACAAAGGTCTCTGACATGCCCTGGAGACGTCTTCCCCATTGTCTTGGTGAATAACATTTGCTGCCTCGTTACTTATGCAAATTCTTCAGCAGGCTTGAATTTCTCCCCAGAAAATTGGTCCTTCTTTTCTATTGCATCATTAGGCTACAAATTTTCTAAACTTTTATGCTTTGCTTCCTCTTGAATGCTTTCCTGCTTAGAAATTTCTTCCACAAAATACCCTAAATCATCTCTCTAAAGTTCAAAGTTCCACAGATCTCTAGGGCAGGGGCAAAATGCTGCCAGTCTCTTTGCTAAAGCACAAGAGTCACCTTTGCTCCAGTCCCCAGCAAGTTCCTCATCTCCATCTGAGACCACCTCAGCCTAGACTTCATTGTCCATATTACTATCAGCATTTTAGTCAAAACCATTCAACAAATCTCTAGGAAGTTCCAAACTTTCCCACATCTTTCTGTCTTCTGAGCCCTCCAAGTCTCTAGGAAGTCTCAAACTTTCCCACATTTTCCTGTTTTCTTTTGAGCCTGCTAAACTGTTCCAACCTCTTCCTGTTACCGGGTTCCAAAGTCGCTTCCACATTTTCAGGTATCTTTACAGCAGCATCCTACTCTCTGTGGTACCAATTTACTGTATTCGTTTGTTCTCATGCTGCTATGAAGAAATATCCGAGACTAGGTAATTTATAAAGGAAAGAGGTTTAATTGACTCACAGTTCTGCAGGGCGGGCTGGGGAGGCCTCAGGAAACTTACAATCATGGTGGAAGGGGAAGCAAACACTTTCTTCTTCACATGGCAGCAGCAAGGAGAAGTGCAGAGTAGAGGGGTGGAAAAGCCCCTTATAAAACCATCAGATCTCGTGAGAACTCACTCACTATCACAAGAACAGCATGGAGGTAACCACCTTCATGATTCGATTACCTCCCTCCAGAGGTAATCGTTCCTCCCGCAATACCTGGGATTATGGGAACTACAATTCAAGATGAGATTTGGGTGGGGACAACCAAACCATATCAGCATACATAAATGACAAAACTCTGAATGTCACTGGTCACTGCTGATGTGCCCTCTGCTTTGGAGAGTGCCGCCTTGCCCTCACCTACCTCATGGGCCATATGAATCTGCTGGGACTTCCATTACAAAGTACCATGGACTGGGTGGCATGAACAACAGATAGGGATTTTTCCACAGTTCTGGAGTCTGGGAAGTCCAAAGTGCCAGCAGCTTCCATGGCTGGTTAGGGCTTTCTTTCTCATTTGCAGATGGCTACCTTCTCTCTGTGTCCTCATGTGATGGAAAAAGAGACCACTGGTCTCTTTTTTTTCTTATAGAGGCACTAATTCCATCCTGATAGCCCTACTTTTGTGATAAACATGTGCACTTGTGAATTCTTCACATAACGAGTTATTCAAATATCTCGTTGTTCACTTTAATCCTGTTCCCTTTCATTGGTTGCTCCAGATAGATGAGGAAGCTGGCCTAACCCTACTATGTACTTTAAAAGGTAAACAACCAAGACCAGAAGGCATTGAGAAAGGGCCACACAGGCCTTGTCCACTTCTGCGTTTCTTGTGGGGCCCTTACAAGATGAAATGGTGCTAGCTGATCACAGGGCTGTCCACACACATGCCTCCTGTCTGAGCACTAGGGCTGGCTGGGCGTCTCACTGCCTGGTGAAAGCCTTGTTCACTCCTTACAAAGCTTCCCACAGCTTCTCTGAACCCTGCTCTTTCCGGAAGGATATCGCATTACTGGACCATCATCTATTTTCCCAAAAGGCGCTTTAGAGCCCTGGGTGTGATGCTCATTCATGTGATTTGATGTTTTTCTACCATTTTTGACTTGGGTGAACTACACATAAAGAGCATTTAGAAGCACAGCGCTGAATGTTCTGGAAGATTAAAGAGTTCACACATGGCCAGCGTTTGGAGTCTTAAATCATCCGAGTTTCAAGTGTTCCTTTTTCTTTCCGGGAGGAGGGTGTGCAAAGGGTTTGGGAGAGTGAACACCATGGATGGATTATCTCATTTTATTTATCCTGACTCTTCGTCTATCAAACCATGCAATTAACAATAGTACAAATGGAGCCTACCTCAATCAAAACAAAGCATGAATCCATGTTAGAGGATTTACTGGCCAGGCTCTGGATGGAGCTTTCCAGATCTTTCTGAAGACAAAGTGGAGAGTCAATTTGTAGTGAGACATCAAGGTGTGGACTTCTGTCTCCTCCCGCTCCTCCCCCTGCCTCCGTTGCTTCCCCTCCCTCGCCCAGCGTATTCTTTTCAATACGCTTATAACGAAATCAGAGACAATGTGTAATTATACAGAAGAAAAATCTGTCAGAGGATAGCTGAAGTTGCTTAAATTGTGCTGATTTACAAAGATAAGAGAATCTTCCCCCCACTGAAAAAAAAAATACCTTTTTGCATGTGTAATGGCAAACAACCTCCTGCAAAGTCAACTCCTTTTCTGAAAGTCATTGCAGTTTTGTAATTTCTGAGTCATTAGATAACAGATAGAACTCCACACTGAGTGGTTTCAAATGTTTATGGTCTGCAATTCATTCTTAATGAGCTCCCTCCATGTCTTTATTCTTCTCCGTACCCTCCTGCTGGGAAGTGTCTTACTCTGCCTTGCCTTTTGTTAATGATTCCACAATCATTTCAGAGCCATTTCTCCTGCCTTATGTAATTCTGACACTGCAGAAGAGCCCAGCTCACTGCCTCACAGTTGGAAATGTAACCTTTAATGTATTAATTTCTCTTGCTCAAAACAATTTAACCTCTGTCTTGGTTTTGTGATTGCTAAGTGTTCCAATTAAATGCCTCTTTCATTTTTTGTCCTGGAGGGCTTGATCCTACCCAAATTACGTAGCACACACCCCACCTTGCCACGAGGAGCATGCTGGGGCCCCTCACGTGCCCACCATCCATCCATTATCTCTCTCATGAGAGCCTGTCACATTTTCAAAACACCTCCTTCTCCAAAAAGATTAATTAACGTAGTTTTAAATGAGGCAGCATTGTCTGTGGAGGAGAAACGAATCATCCTAGCCCAGAAGAGAGAGGCGTCCAGGAGAAGAAAATATTCCTCTCCTGCCGCACTTCTGAACCGATCTGATCAACAGGAGATGGTGAGAGAATGGTCACTCTGCCGTGGACCGACCGCGTCAAGATGCAGCCGCTGCCAGCCCGAGTGAGGCGGGGAAATTAATCACAGCAACAAAAAGTCTCTGGACACTTGCCTTTTGAATTCTCCCACCTGCTTCCAAGCAGAACAGGCCCAGTAAGAGGGAAGATGCGCTGAAGGATTCCCACACATGGACGCGGGGCACCCAAGTCCTTGACAGTCAACACAGACACATAAAAGCAACTGGGAATAAAATCGAGGGACAGTGTAGGACAACCTATTCACAGCCCAACACGCAGGAGGCTCACTGCTGCTCCTGCTGGGGGGCACCGCCGTGCGGTCAATGCCTGGGAGCAGGGAGCCCCCTCCTCTGAAAAGCCTCACTTCAAATTGCCTGTTGTCTTGGTACCAACAAGTCTATAGTCTCCTTCGCTTCTCTCAGAAGCTTAGAAAACGTAACGATTTGGAGCTGGGGTCGGGGGCCTTATCAACCTCTGGTCCAACTCAGGAGTGTGCCTATAGCAAAAGCTCAAATTCATTTTGATGAAAACTATTTGCAATTAAGCATTCTATGGTCTTTAGAAGAGCTTCTCCAAGGCAGTCAATGATTGGAGACAAATATCTCTAGGAGGGCCACGTAGCTAGGGCACGCCCACCTCAAATTTACATTCCAACAGTTGTTTACTCATCCATTAATGCCATGCCATCAGCATGCCTGTGGTCAGTCCAGTGGCTAACCAGGGGCACGGGTTGGTGGGGGACTGAGACAGTTGGGCAGATTTGCCTGTCTCCTTCCTTTGGGAGCCAACAAATGGATGGTTTTGGTAAAAAGAGAAATGCCATGTATAGAAGGCGCTGTAACAACCACAGGTCAACTAACTCATCATTAGAAAAAATTTACACAAATCAGCAAGGTGTGGTGGCTCATGCCTGTGATCCCAACACTTTGGGAGGCCAAGGCAGGTGGATCACCTGAGGTCAGGAGTTCAAGACCAGGCTAGCCAACATGGCAAAACCCCATCTCTACTAAAAATACACACAAAAACTTAGCTGGGCGTGGTGGCGGGCACCTGTAATCCCAGCTACTTGGGAAGCTGAGGCAGAAGAATTGCTTGAATCCGGGAGGCGGAGGTTGCAGTGAGCCAAGATCGCACCTCTGCACCCCAGCCTGGGCAACGGAGCAAGACTCTGTCTCAAAAAAAAAAAAATTTACACAAATTGTGTCTACACAGTCCAAGTTGTCCCTGCCTGTTTCAATAGTTATATACTTCCATTGGGAGGGACACCAGGTGTCTCCTTACTTGCTAAGGAGAAAAGAAATGGATAGCTTGCCCCTCTCACCGCTAAGCAGGAAGCTGCCACTGCCTCTGAAATTCTGAAAACTGACTGTGAGAAGCTCCCATAAAGTTCTTTGTTTATTGAGAACTACATCGGACTCTGTCTGGGTTTAACACAGCATTCAGAAAGAACAGGAAAAATCTTTAGGAAGGAACCTACTGCCTGATGGAAGATTAGTTCGCCGAAAGAATAATGCCCACATTTTTGGAGCAAATCAACATGCATGAAAGTATTGTTATTTGAAATAATCAGCATAGAAGCATCTTAAAAGAGTTTCAGAGTTTTCACAAGTCCAGACTTTCTTTGGGCCGGTATCAGTGGGCTATGAATTATTCTTGAAAAATAATTGAAAGTAATCTAGACATAACTAATAGATTACAGAAAATACAAGGGATAAAATAACTTATTAAACAACACAAGAGAAGCAATCAGGCAAAGTCAAGGATGTGGGAAATTCTATAGGACAAATGATTCATTTTTTCAAGAAACAAATGTCAGGAAAGCAGAAGGAGGTAAATCTGTTAGATTAGGACCCTTAAGAGACATAGTCGTATCAACCAAATACAATGTACGGACCTTGTTTAGACCTGGATTTGGAAAAAAATTTGAGATATACCTAAAATTGAGATAAACCTAAGAGAATATTAGGTGGATATTCAATGATTTTAAGAAGCCATTGTTAAGCTTGAGGTGTGATAATGGCATTGTGCTCATGTTTTGGGGGGTTTTTAAAGGCCCTTGATTTAAAAAAACACCTGAAATACTTATGAATGTAATAGTACAATATCTGTGACTTGTTTTTAATAGTCCTTTGGGGGAGTGGCATAATTTGGATATTTGTCTCCTCCAAATCTTGTGGAACTTTGACCCTCAACGTTGGAAGTGGGGCCTAGAGGGGGATGTTGGGGTCACGGGGGTGTGTCCCTCATGAGTGGCTTAGTGCTGTTTTCCAGGGAATGAGCAAATTCTTGCTCTATTTTAGGAGCCTGGCGCCTCCCTTCCTCTCTTCATTCTTCTTTTACCATGTGATGCCTGGTCCCCTTCGCCTTCTGCCATGAGGAGAAGCAGCCTGAGGTCCCACTAGACGTGGAAGCTATGCCATGCTTCTTGTACAGCCTGCAGAATCGTGAGCCAAATAAACCTGCTTTCTTTATAAATTACCCAGCCTCGGGGATTTCTTCCCAGCAGTGCAAACAGACCAGGACTGGGAGGCAGAGGCTGATCATCACTGGAGCTGGGTGGCAGGTAGCTGGGATTCACTGTACTGTTCTCTCTACTCTTGTACATATATATATGTGTGTGTGTGTGTGTGTGTGTGTGTGTGTATATACATATATATATATATTTTTTTTAGATGGAGTCTCTCTCTGTCACCCAGGCTGGAGTGCAGTGGTTCATTCTTGGCTCACTGCAACCTCTGCCTTAAGGGTTCAAGTGATTCTCATGCCTTAATCTCCCAAGTAGCTTGGGTTACAGGTGTGCACTACCATGCCCAGCTAATTTTTTGTATTTTTTTTTGTTTTTTTTGGTTTTTTTGTTTTTTTTTAGCGGAGACTGGTTTTCACCATGTTGGCCAGGCTGGTCTGGAACTCCCGACCTCAAATGATCTGCCCGCCTCAGCCTCCCAAAGTGCTGGGATTGCAGGCATGAGCCACTGCGCCTGGCCATCTTGCACATATTTAAATGTTCTATAAACATTTTTATAAATGGCTGAGAGTGGTCCCTCCTGAGCTGGAGCCTCTCTGCAGCCATCTCTATCTTGCTGTGAAGAACCCAAAGGCCCTCTCTGAGTTGGACAGGTCAGCATCGCACAGAGGACTCATTATCCCACCATTAAGACTTTCCTTTTCCAGATGAGGAGCCCCAGGCATTGTCCCAGGACTCAGACGTAGATGAGTCAATGCACACGTGGCTCTTGCTGCCTGGGTCTCATCCTTCCAAGAAGGCTGGAAGTGGATCCTACAGCCCCCCGCCTGGAGTCTCTTCAACAGATACATTTGCTAGGGTCATGAGGGGTCATAGGAGGTCCTATAAAAAGAAATCACTGCAGCAGGTTGAGTTTTCACCCATCCTATCTAACATACTGCAGCACTTTTTCTGCTTGATTAAAAAACCCTTGTTTTCTTTATTACAAACCCATAGATGCTTATTGCAAAAAATTAATAAAAACACAAACAGGACAAAAGAGGAGAAAATAAAACTCACCGTAATTTCACCCCATATTTTTTAAAAATGAGAACAATTATATACAGATTTCCCACTAAATAATTTTCAGGTTAAAAAAAAATTCCTTCATGTTTCTCAGAATTGGGTTAAAATGAGTTTGAAAATCTTAGCACCTCTCCTACTTGCAAAGAAATTTAAAAGGGAACTGGGACCATTTTGTTTTATTTATCTTTTTTTTAGAGTTCTCTTATTTTAAAAGCAAATGAAAATATATTTCGGGTTGCATGAGAATTTCTGAATGCTGGAATGAAGCAGATGCCTCTTCTTAAGGCTTCCATGACATGCCAGCCGGTGGTGCCATCCTAGGGGCCAGGTGGGGAGACTAGGAATGAAAATCAAGTTCTTATTTGTTATTTGTTATATGGTTTTGGAGAAGCTTCCCGACCCGTCTGCATCTCAGTTTCCCAGTATCCCCTTTGCTGGGCATTGTAATGACTAATCACAGTAGCAAAGTTGCAATGTGGCAGATACTGCATAAATGAAGACTGAATTATAAATCTTTTGTAATGATTACTTGGCTAAGAGCTGCCCTCTGAAAATCATAAGCAGTCTTTCTAGTAATCCCTACCAATGCCTTTCTCATATACACATGTTTTGGAAGCTAAAACAATTGTGATTTTCCCAGTAGGCTGGAACGATCAGACCTAGTTCTGATTCTCTTATTTAGGCAATATTTTTGTCCCTTGTTAATATTCACTTTGCTGTATAAATAGTAATCAGTTTATTTTTTCCCTTCCTAGGGGAGGAGCAGAGACATTTGACCTTAAACCAAATTAAAGAAGAAAGCTTTTCTTTCCTAGGAATAAGTCTTCCAGGTAACAATTATTTGCCTTATGATTGAAACTCCGTGTCAGAGCCTAAATTAATGCTATACTCAACCAGGTAATCTGGGAAAGACTGCTTTCTATTTGGCAACCCTTGACTTGCACTATTTTTTGTCTTTTCTCCAACAGGTTCACAATTACAGACATTTACACTGTTACAAAACCTTCTTGACAATAATTTTAAGATGCTTGACAGTGGAAGACAGAGATGTGCTAGTGAGGAAGAGTCTGGGAGGGGAACACAAACAGAAGAAAAGATCCTGTCGTGCATGAGCAAAAATGGCTTTTGGTGTTGAATATAAGTAGATACTGCACTGTTCACTTTTGACAATCACCCGATGCTTTGCATTTTGGCCTTTGGTATTGCGTTTCCTAGCGCCATTTTTATTGATATAAGGAAGCTGCAGCCCCGCCTGTGCTGGAGAGCAGGGTGACTGTATCGCCCCGCATGCATCTAAGTCATCTCCCCTAGTGGTTACTAGTCCTCCATGTCACAGCTGCACGCCCTGGGCAAGGAAATGAACTGTGGCAAACTCGTTGGTTGGGCTGTAATGTTATGCTCTTGCAGAGGATAACTGAAATGTATCTTCAGACCCAAAGGTAGAGGTTGGAGTGAACTGGGAATGAAGGCAAAACCTCCCTGAGTTCAGGTTTTGAGAGTTTAGATCCTTCCTCACAGCCTGTGCCCCCCTCATCCCAACCTTGTTTAAAAGAAATATGACCCCCAACTAGATTCCAGACAACTGAATAGGATTTCCATCTTAGCATGGACAGAGCACTCAGGCCTGCAGATTCTTGAGCACCAAGGATGGGAAGGCAGGAAGCCTGGGGAGGACCGGAGATGGCCGGGGCCAGGACTTGGTCTCGCCGCAGCCTTCCCAGCCTCAGAGCCTCATCGGACTCTCCTTCACTCAGTGCCCACCTTGGACGCTGGCTCCTTCCATTCAAAGGCAAACTGAAAACTCAGGCTGGGCGTGGTGGCTCATGCCTGTAATCCCAGCACTTTGGGAGGCTGAGGTAGGCATATAACTTGAGGTCAGGAGTTCGAGACCAGCTTGGGCAACATGGTGAAAGCCCATCTCTACTAAAAATACAAAAATTAGCTGGGTGTGGTGGTGCATGCCTGTGATCTCAGCTACTCGGGAGGCTGAGGCATGAGAATTGCTTGAGCCCGGGAGGCAGAGGTTGCAGTGAGCCAAGATCATGCCACTGCTCTCCAGCCTGAGCCACAAAGCGAGACTCCATCACAAAACAAAACAAAACAAAAAATAACAACACAAACTCAGGGCAGCATCAGAGGCCAGCAGTGCAGACCACTAGCGCCCCTCAGCCTCTGCTCTCTGCTCTGCAGCGCCTCTCCTGCTTCTTTAAGAACCGGATGTCAGTGTCTCCCAGGGAACCCTTGCCCCGGACTTGCTTTTATGTCTTCATGATTGGCATGATTGATTCTGCTCCCTGTGAGGGCTGTTTATGTGTGGCCACGTGGAATAAAACTAGATGGGACCTTGTTTTCTCCTCTGTCTCAGATCATGTGAATACAAGCAACTTTACCTGTAATTCTCAGAGGAAATCTTTGCTTTAGAATGTATGCACGAATCAGCCTTCTGCTCAAGTGAGACTTGAAAGGGTGGATCTCAAAGAAGATACATAAAAAAAGAGAGGAAACTGTTCATGTTGCTCTGCTGCTATTATTTTAAAAGCTCATGATGCATAACCTCTTTAAAATTGTGTTTATTTTATGTTCATATGTAATATTTATTTTATTTGTGTTTATGTGAATATTTATACAGCTATAATAAAATTATATCGATTTGTATTTTATTTTTACATAGTTCTCATCAATAGCCAGGGTCATACTATATCACTAAAACAACCAATATTCAAACATTGTCCCTTCTGAATGACAGTTTCGCCCACTAGAAATTCACACAGTCCTCTTGCCTATGCCCTGGTGTCACCAGAAAGGCCACCAGACACAGCTATTGAAACTGAGCCCCCTGGACAACTGCTGTGACCATTTCAGCCAAGTGGCTGCTCTTAGCCCATTCTGGGAAGCAGCACAGGACAGCCCTCCCCCAGCCCAGCTCTCCCGAATGTCTTGCAAAAGGCAAAAGGACAGCGGAGGTCATGTCACCATTCAGCAGCACTTTGAGGTGGAGTCTGTCCTTGGGATCTTGAATGAACCAAAACAAATTTGGGGTCAACTCAGGGGCATTCTAGGGACACCCGCACAGCGGCTGCTGGGCCAGACACACCACGCCTGTGTCTCCTAGTCTGTGCTTAGCAGCTTGAGTGGATGCAAGAGAGCTGGAGAAAAGTTAGGGCCTAAATAATAAAGAATAATTAGAAATTCTTGCCTCATGTAGCCACAGTTTTAGCATCTAATAATTATTGTTGCAAATGCAAATACTAGTCCCTGGGACTCCTTATGCATTTGAATCAATCTCTTAAAAACAATTGCAGCTCCAGATGAAAAACAATTTCTCAACAGCTGGAGAGTATTTGCAGAAGGCAACTTTTAAAGAACAGAGCGAGGGAGAAAGACAGAGATAGACACAAAAGTAATCATCAGCCTCCCTTGTCTAAAGAAGTCTGAAGTCTTCAGATGGTGTGTTATTAATTACTATACCTACAGCTATGCTCACGCTAAGCCACAGTTAGACTAGCAAGGTAAGGCAGAATAGCATTTTGTGTTGTCAGCACTGTTAATCAAAAATTACCCTGCCTTTTACTTTATTCAAAAACAGCTCTTTTTTTTTTAAGAGCATCTTGTTACTGAGTTTTAAGAGTAACAACATTGGAGGTTAGGAGATCAAGGAGGTGCTCTAGGAATACAACTATATCTTGAATATAATATTTAGCATGGGCAAGCAAGGAAGACTTTTTTTCATTGTGTTGAAACATTCATTAGGCGGGATTCTGGAGGGGCATGGGTAAAGGCAAAGGGAAGAGTGGGAGGGAGAGGGTGGAAGCACTAAGTCTTTCATTTGTGTATTTAGTTTGAAACCATGGATGTTTTGTGCCCAAAGCACACACATGAATTATAACCAAGTCCTGACATTTTAGATTAAATACCCTTGGCTTATATTCTAATCTGTTTTATTTTGGCACAATCATTTAGATTCAAGTTTAATATGAAATATTGATTGGTAATTAGATCATCATAATGATGGTAATAATAGTTAGCACTTCATAGCACACACCACACACCAGACATTGTTTTCCATGCTTTGACTCATTTAATCCTCATAAACCTGAAGAGGTGAATATTATTATTATACCCATTTTATAGATGAGGACACTGAAGTACCCACAGTTTACATGACCAGCTCAAGGTTACGGGGCTAGTAAATGGTCAGTGTTCTTCAACCTGGACTTGTGACTGTAGTAATTGTGCTCTGCAATCAATGAAAACAGGCTGCCAATATTAAATTATACTCGAATGTGATGTGTTCCTGGCTGAAACAGTAACGACTGAGTGGAAGGCACACACCCCAACGACATAACCCCTGGGAATGCAGACATGCTCAGAGCAGAGGGCAAGCTGGCAAGTGGCCACATTTACCTGTGACTAGCTAAGTGGACTTACAGATGGTGTGGCTTAGTTTTACCCTCACAAAATGAGCAGGCGGCTTACGAAAAGATTTGTACAAAGAGTCTGGGACTTGAAGATGGTACTAATAATGCCCAGACTAGCAACAAGAAAAGCAGCCATGGTCCCCTTCTGTTCAGCCAAATCAACAAACAAAAACAAACAAATCTAACCCATCCTCCATTGTTCATGAGAGACCCCACCTTGAGCTCATCTTACACATGAAGATATTAGTTAATGGTACTAGGAAGCCATTAGAACTAACAAGACATTTTGCAACTAAGCATCCAGAACATGAATGCAAACCTCTATGAACTGAAAGCAAAAATATTTTCGTATAATTAGTAAATAAAATAATAGCTTAAAATATTTTGTCACTCACATATGATCATTTAATTTCTCTGTCATGTATGTCTCACAACGCATTTAAATTATTAACATGTATACCTACTTTACCAAAGAGTAAACATGCATAGAGAGAAGTGCTCAGAAATCTTTCACTGATAGGATTATGCAATCAAAAAAGTTTGGAATCAAGCACAGTGCTAGAGTTTAGTCCACCCCGTGGGGCTACTCTCAGGTAACCATGGTAACGCTAATCCGTGGCCAATTGTCTGGCAAAAGCTTAGCAACTCAACAGGGAGACAGGGAGGAGAAGGTGGACAGAGCCCGGCAGACCCGTGTCCACCCCGAGTGCACCCGGGCTCCTCACATCATCGCAGGGCTGGCCTTGAGCATCTGGAGGCATCAGGTCCTCAGGTGGGGTGGCTGTCACTCCACGTCGGTGGAATGCTTTGTAGCTAAAGAAATATGCATAATTATCACCATGAGGTGATCCTATTAACGTATCGAAAGCTAAACGAGGGACTAATAAATTGTCTGAGCTCACAGAATTTTCAACATGTAATCTTCAAAACCAAATTTACAAAGCAAGTTCTCATACTTTCAAAACTACCAAGAAAAAAGAAATGGGTTCTTTTATGAGCAAATGAAATCCCGGAAATGTAACAGAATTTCATGTCAGAACAAAATGATGTTCAGAAACTGAGAAGCATATATTTGGATAATATTCTATGTAGAAAAAATATGAAAAGAGGATTCAAGAAGAAACTTGAAATGGCCACACACATACAATATACGATATTCGCCCACATGTATTTTCCTTTCTAGAATGCATGATTTTGCATGGTTGATATTTTTCTTTCGCTTTATTCATAATGAGATGTGTAAAATAGCAGAATTTCCAAGTTATCACTGCAAAGACCTTGAATCATATTTTATGTCTCTCAAAAATTCTGTCAGGTGGATGTTTCCTACTAAGGATTTAAAGCTATTTCACTGGCTATGCATTTTGTATTTTATAAATCATTAACATGAACAAAGTAAGAACCAAAACAGAAATACCCATTTCATAAGTGTGAAGACAGTTAACCTTTAAACAGATGGGTAGTCCCAGACATCTCTGGAAAATTAATAGAGCTTAAACCTAAGGTCTCTGAGCTGCAGAATACATCTTTGGAGACCGTGTTTTTGAGATCATCATAAATCAACTTTTTCCTCATCAGTCCCTCCTGCCTACCCAGGCTCCTAGAACCACCAGGTTATGAATATGTATATCAGGACACATCAACAGATCCAGTGCTCCGGTCTCAAAGGTTCTGGTCGTGTGTTCCCTCTGCCGTCCGTCCTCCCAGTTCACACGGCTGGGAAGCTTCACTGTGGTGGGCCCGCAGCCTGGCGCGGCAGTGGCATTGGGAGATGCCACTCCACATTCCTGCTCAGAGCCTGAGCACCCTTCACGCCTGGCTCCCTTGAGGGGACGCAGCTCCATTTTTTATTTGTAAACCTTTGCTTACTAAATCAGCGGTGTTATGGGGGATTGTTTTGTTGTCAAAGCACTGTGTTTTTCCATGGCCAAGTCAGTTCAGATCTTAAAAGAGGCACAGCGAGCGATGGGCAAGGCTCCAAGCCGGGAGAACTGGAGGGATGAGGTTGTTGTCTCCCAGGAGATGGCTGTCTTAGCACTCACAAAAGACGTGGCTGGGCCGGCTGCAGAAAATTATACACACAAAAAGGAAGAAAATGACTAGCCAATGTTATCAACATTATCATTTTCAACTATTTAAGTAGGTGTTTGGAGGCATTTTTTAAGAATTGGGTGAAATTCTAAATGTGGCCACCAACCCTATAAGAATGTGGATGTAAAAGGAATTAAAGCCAAAAGTTTGATCTTACTGAGCTGCCAGCCTCAGCTAGGCCAGGCCAGGGAGATTCTTTCATTGGCAACCGAGAAGACATTGGCTGTGGGAGAAATGCGGAATGGGATCAGGTCGTCTCTAGCCTGGAGACCTCCAGGGCCACTGCTCAGTGGGCAGTTGTAGAGTCAGCACACGGCTCTCTCTGCACAAACATTAAGCCAATCGTTGACGCTCATGTGTGGAGAAACTTCACATTCGTTCCCCCGATATGTTGAAGGGAAGGAAGGCATGATGGAATACGGTCTCGGTGTAGAGTTAAACCTGGAGGTGAATAATCCCACCAAGGACAACAAACGGCACTTTGTTCTTTCAACACAAGCCCTACCTAAGAACATTTTGTCACTTCCACTGAACAGGAGCCCCGAAAAGTTTGTAATGGACATATTTGCAGCTACTTATGTTAGAAAAGTTAATTTAGCAGCATTGTTGCAAATTTCAGAAAATTCAACAAGCCTGTGGAATTCAATACAGATATGAGCAGAATACGGATGGCAGAGACCTGGGGGCACAGGTCATGACAGCCCAGGTTGTCTATGCACAGAACACAGCCGGGACAGGGCTGCACCCGGTGGGACAGACTCAGGCTTCCAAGCAGTGAGACCCACTTCTAGGGAGTGTTCAGCAGCACGTGACATAAATGCCATAAAACTGTGGCCCTGTATCTTCTTTATTAATTTTTATAGATACATCATTATTGAAGAGAGGCCGTTCCATTCTTTATGGACTTGGGCATCCATCTGCCTCTCTCCTCCCTGTTCTGCGGACAGTTCCCATCTTCTTGCAGTGCTGTTTGGAAAGAAAGGAACTGTGAGCTGTTTTATGAAGTGGGGAGGGTAGCCGGGTCCGCTCGCAGGTACAGGTACAACCCTCCTGGAGGGGGAGACAGTCCATCGAGGGCCGCTTCCTGATGCAGGCACCGTGCTCAGAATGTGTGTTACATCCCCAGGAGTTCTGCATCATAAAAAATCATAAAGAGTAACGTCCCATGTCTGGAAACAGAAACGATTCCTACGAGAATTTATGTGCTCAATGTAATTAATCTGTATGTTTGGGACATCTCATCACAGGCCTGTCTTCTTTGGCTAATTATTAAAGCCTGATTCAATGGATCTGCTCAATTATAGTCCCAGATAAACAGCCCTTCTCCCCGCCCACCCCCGGATTATTTTACTTAAGGGTTTAGCAAATTCACCTGACAAAGAGTTAGGTTTCAGCTTTGACCCTCATAATGTGATTTTTTTTCTCTTTCTGTTTTGTTTTCTCCCTTCTTAAAGAGATAGTCACCAGAGGCAAGTCGACTTTCTGTAGCCACAAGATTCAACAAGGCCTCACCTAATTGCCCTTCAGTACATCAGCGTTTCCCATCACGTGGGAGAAACTCGACCACATTCATTATAGAAATCCATCTAACCAAGAGAATTGTATTGTATGTAACAAGTATTTTCAGGCTTACTCTGTTTCCCAAACCTTTTATAATAGAAATTTTCACTATCACCTCACTGGGCAAAAAAGTACAAAATGTGAATATTTATGTTTTAACTGCTAATAGATGCCACGTTGGCTTCTGACATGCCAGGGACCACGACTATCGCTGATGGTCAGGGGACAACCTGTGTGTTTGAGCTGAGTGTTAGAGTGTTTACAAGAAAAGGCCACTCTCAGGGGAACCTGGTGCCAGTTACACAGTTTATAAATTAACAAGAAATGGAGGCTGATCTGAATGGGACTGATCGAGATTCTTTGGGAATTTTGTGCACTCAAAAAAGATCTAAAGATACTGCAGACACCATCCACCAGCATTGTCTCACCCAGACTTTAAACAAAAGACCCAGCAGAGGTGCCAGATGGGCTTTCATCCTGCCCTAGCTTGAGTGTCCCAAAGACAAAGTGATGTCTTCAGTAATTACAACACTGTTGCTTAATGTTTATTTTCCTCTTATGATGCCATAAGGCTCAGCAGCACCTTATAGCACCAAATGTTCACTCGTGGCTGCTCCTCAGACATGCATAGTGAGAAGACACCGGGGCTACCTCAAGTTTCCAACCTCAGCAGAGCAGAAAAGACCAAGAACCTCACAGAACAACGTGGATCCCACAGCTTTATGATCTTGTTAAAGTAAGTGACCAACAAAACAGTCTTGAGACTGAAACTGGAAGACAGTCTCTTGCACTTTCTTTGTGAGCACTCTTTGTCACCTTAATTCCATCGTCCTCTTCCCGCCTGCCTTGGCCCCACCTGCAGCCCATATTGGGTTACCCTGGCTCTGACCTCCACCGTTCTCTCATCTTCCCAGCAGCAGGCTGGACCCTGGTTGGTTTTCTTTTAGACATCATGACAGAAGCTTTAGGTCACCCACTCATTAGCCATCCCTGGGCCCCTCAGCCCCCACCCTTTTTCCTTCCTAACAGAAGAATTTTGTCCTCTCTTCTGCCAGTGCCCCCATCCTTCGGGGTGAGTCACACTCCCCATCCCAAAGGGGGATTGTAATTATCCAAGCTGAGTGACTGGCATAGGTCTGGACCTGCAGCATAATTCTGGCCAATAAGACCTGGAGGAGAAAGGAGAGTTCGGGGAAAGTTTTTCTCATTCTGAAAAAGGACATAAGACCCTTACTGGGATGTGCAATGGCTGAACGTCTGGCTGGCAGGATTCAGGGCAAAAAGAATCTGCCTCCAAGCTTGGAGTCAGGCTGCATCCAGATGTCCTGTGACTCGCACCTGAACACTCAACCCTCCAGCTGTCTGGGGCCTCCAGCCCTCACTGTTTATGCACCAGCAACCCTGTGGGGGACTGTCCCATCAGAGATGGCAACTAGAGCACCCTCGGCCCCCACCCCATTCCCAGGCCTGGCCCGGCCCCAGGGCACGGCCAGAGGAGTTCAGTCCGGAGAGCACATATTCCCTTTAGTCCAATGTCCTGATGCCTGTCCGTGCTGGCAAGTGACCCTCTAAAATCACCCGAATTGATGATCGGGGTGAAGGGGAATAGCTCTAAACACAACTAGGGAAAGACATTGGTTCAGTTATGCAACCGCAAAAGGAATATTGAATAATAAAGTTTTGAATTCCATTACCGAGTCACTGAATAATACAGTCACCATTAAACAAAATTTTATTGTCTGCATGCTTGTTCCGTAAAATACATACATGTTTTATCTAATCCAAATTGCATCCGACTGCTATAATTTGTGACAGGTGTTGAAGTGCTTTTCTCACCATTATTTTTAATGTGCTTTCCTAGATAATGAACTCAGGCTTAGAATCACAGAAATTAGAGATTGAAGGGCGCTCCCGGGTCAGCGGACACCAGGCTGCCAGACTCAGGATGGGCACCCCCCAGAGGACAGGAGCAGAAGCAGGACGCCAGGAAGGGCAGGGAGAAGGCTTTAACTGGCCATTTCTGGTTTGATAGCTCCAAGTTGCGGGTGCATCTCCTAAAGAAAGCTGTATTTTGCAACCCCTTCCCCCCAAAATGAAGATCTTTATTGTTATTCTCAGATCCAGTCTTCTTTTTATTTGGGGGTGAAGGACAGGAAGGATAAAATCCAAGTGCTCTAGCTCAGTCATCTGTGCACGGGTAACTTACTACAAATTACAGTAAAATGATGAAAAGGCATCCCTCTTCCCTATGTAACAAGTCACAACCATGCTTCAAAACCCATTGTGTTTTTTTTGAGAAAATAGAGCCTTTTATTTCATTTCTTAATTAAATAAATATTTAAAATACAAAACATAATCTTACATGGGTGCAAATAGTAGGTAACACGTATTTTCTTGGAAGGTCTTGAGAAAAGAGCATGAGCTCAGAGGAGGATAAATAGCACAAAAGGATAAAGCTGTGCACACTCCACACACTTCACAACTGGATGGAGCAACACGTCCGGAACGTGTAGACCCACAGCCCACTTAATGCCACCTCCGCGGCCGTCCATGAAGACTCCGGTGCCTTCAGAGTAAGGCCCTCCCTGCTATCAGTGCAGTGAGTGTGCAGTGGGAGAGGACACGGGGTCACAGGGAAAGGTGCACATGAATGCTCATACACACACTCAAGCACATAACACAAGTGCATACAAGGACATTACACACACGAGTACACATGCAAGACTGCACACACGACAAGTGCATATACACAAGTGCACACACAATTACACAACACATGCACACACACGAGTAAACAACATACATGCACAGAAATGAGTGCACACATATGGGTACATACATGAGCACACAGCACACACGGGTACACATGTGCAAGTGCATACATAAACACGCAACACACATGCACACACAAGTATACATGAGTACACATGCATGAGTTTACACACAATTACACAATGCACACAGTCGACATTCCAGTGGCAGGGCTCTGCTTTTGTCTCACCTCCTCACCTGGGAGTCACACATCTCAGGAACTTGCAGGAATAATCCATCGCCTGGAGATGTGGCAGAGCCTCCTGGAACCACAGGAGAGAGAAATGTGGGAATGTGGCCTGAGGTCGACGGCATCAGGGAGGTGAGTGGGAGAAGGAGAAGCTCCAAGGAGATTGTTGTGACAGGGATGTGCCTCACAGGAGCCCCTGCCCAGCACCTGCACCGACGGCATGACTGCAGGAGCCTGGGGCTGCTGGGCCCGTGGTCATGAAGGGCGCCAGCTGTGGGCAGACCCTCTGCAGGGTGCTGGCGGGGTGAGAGGCCATATTAGCAGCTACTCCTTGAAGAGGCTGAAACAGGATGTCACCTTGGCCACACGGTACACCCCGTAACCTCCAGGACATGGGAGGGTGAGGCTCCTGGGGCCCGAAAGGCAGGGTGGTCTCTGCTCCCCTGGCCTGGGGCTGTAGTAATTTTGACGTCAGGAGCATCTGTGGTGAATAATGACACAAATGTCACCTCAGCAGGAGGGAGTGAGAGAGGCGATGACTGTGAGTATCAGGTGGCCCCCAAGGAATTTTTCTAGAATCTTCTACCACAGTGGGTCTCAAGCATTTGGGTCTCAGCACTCTTTTACATCTAACTATGGAGAACCCCAAATAACTTCAGTTCGTCTGGTTATAACTACTGATAGGCCAGGCACAGTGACTCACGCCTGTAATTCCAGCACTTTGGCAGGCTGAGGTGGGCAGATCACAAGGTCAGAAGTTCAAGACCAGCCTGGCCAATATGGTGAAAAGCTGTCTCTACTAAAAATATTAAAAAATTAGTCAGGCGTGGTGGTGCATGCCTGTAATCCCAGCTACTCAGGAGGCTGAGGCAGCAGAATCGCTTGAACCCAGGAGGTGGAGGTTGCAATGAGCCAAGATAGCACCACTGCACTCCAGCCTGGGCGAGACAGCAAGACTCCATCTCAAATAAATAAATAAATAAATAAATAAAACTGAGAAATGTATTAATTCACTGAAAAATAACAATAGAAAACTCATTACACATTACCTTGTTTTTAATTAAAAATAACTGTTTTTCCGAAATAAAAACAAACAGTGAGAAGAGTGGCATTGCTTCAGCTTTGTGCAGGTCTTTTTAAAGCCTGGTTTCAGAGAAGACAGTGGATCATCAGTCTCTCCTTCCACATTTGGCCTGTTGTGATAGCACACATCATGTTACCTCTAGAATTCATTTGTGAGAGAAAGGGAGAACAACATCTCAATTTTATTAGTAAAACAATTTAATAGTAACAATATTATTATTAAAGCAATTTAATAACAACAATATTATTATTAAAACAAAGTGCCTGTAATCTCAGCACTTTGGTAGGCCCAGGCGGGCTGATCACCTGAGGTCAGGAGTTCAAGACCAGCCTTACCAACATGGTGAAACCCCGTCTCTAGTAAAAATACAAAAATTAGCCAGGTATGGTGGCACAGGCCTGTAATCCCAGCTACTCGGGAGGCTGAGGCAGGAGAATTACTTGAACCCAGGAGGCAGAGGTTGTAGTGAGCCGAGATCACACCACTGCACTCCAGCTTGGGTGACAGAGCAAGACTCCATCTCAAAAAACAAAATAAATAAAATAAAATAAAAAATAAAACAATTTTGATCTTACAGATCCCCTAAATATCCCCCGGGGACCCCCAGAGACCCCAGTCTACCCTGTCCAGTAGAATCGGGTTATTGCTAATTGGTTAACCTGTGTGATCAGGAAAATGTCATGTGGGTGACATTTGCACAAGTTCTGTGTTGACCTTTGAGCTGGGTTTGGAACAGTTAATGAAGAGGGATCTTGGAGGTAGTGGTGTAGAGATCCTGTTTTCCTGATCCCAAAAGGTGAGATCCCAAATGCCCTCCAACAGCCATGGCGAAGAGCTGTCACTGTCTCCTTGAGGCACAGCAGCATCCCCCACGGCACCCACTTGCACAGCCTCAGGTGGGGTGGGAACTAGTATTTACTGAGCACTTACTAACCATTAATTGCTTCATATATGTATTTAATCCCTCAAACAACTCTAAGATAGACTCTAAATAAAGGAACTAAGAGTTAGAAAGACCAGGTGCATAAGAAGAGTGCTGGCAGCCATGTTTTCAGGGTGGCAAAGGATTGTGCCCTTTCTCTCCAATACCTGCCGCATGTCAGCCATCTGCCAGAAGCTCCTCTGGGCTGGGATTCAGCAGAGACGTGGTCCTCACCCTGTATGCTGAGAGAGCTCACATTCAGATGAGGGCCGTGGAACCAGGGAAGAGAACTGGTAAAATGAGGTCACTAGAGAGCATGTGGGGCAGACGGCGCTGGACGCTGGGAGGAGACTGCCACGGTCCTGTCTTCAAGGAGCCCTGGGAGGTGGACGTCCATCCCCATCCCAGACAGGGTTACACAGCCAAGAGGAACAGAAGTGCCTCCCCCAGCTGGCTGGCCCACTCCCAGGCCCCCACACAGCACATCAGGAAGGCACACAAGGGTCTGAGCGGCTCCTCAACCCCTGTTACCACATTTCATCTCCAAGGAAAAGTCAGCACCATTCCCTAGGATGTGAAGCTTGATAAAAATAAATGCCCACACCAGCTTTCCTGGGAGACAGGAAGAACACTGAGGCCCTTCTTTGCAGAGCACCCTCTGGTGTTCCACCCTACAAGAAGTCCTGAGCTTGTGCAAACCACGGGAGAAAAGCGGGGCCCAATGTTGAACAGAGAAGTGCCCTTGGGGATCCCTGCTGCCTTCTTGCACGTCTCATCTAAGGGCAGATAACCAGGGTGGGGAGGTTCCTGCATACAAGGCCACACCATTGTCATGGTGAGGAGGGGCCTGCACTGTCTCCCAGAACCTCCTCAACAGAAGCAAACCACAGAGCTGGCCCAACCATTGGATGGAGCCATTCAGATGCCAGCATCATGAAGGTAGAGGACCCGTCTCTAGAATCAGACATGCCCAGCGCTTCCTCCAGCCTCTGCACCTTCTTAGAATTTCAACCTCTCAGCATCTCAGGTTCATCTACCATGAAGCAGGAAAAATAAAGCTACTCCCCAGTTGTTGGGAAGAGCCAAAGAAATGATTTTCGTGAAACACTACCTAAATACTGTGATGTTAACCAGCTGTTGGCTTCAACTGATAACTCATTCTGTCAGACTCTCTGGAGACTTCTGCCTGGACGGCCCAAGTAGTCCACGTGTTGGTAAAAAGACACAGATGACACCAAAATACATTTTCTGCCACACTTTAAAAAATACACTTTGAGTTTGGGTCTAGTACATAATTGTGCAAAATTTCTTCATTCCTGTAACTTGGGCTTGATTTAGAAACACACACTTGCCTTCTCTTTGTCCTGTAAGTACATGGCACACATGTGCCAGTATTCTAAAATAAAGAAAGCTTTCATGGCCCAGGGCTGTCAGATATTAAGGAAACTATATAACTTCCCTCTGGTTTTGTTTTCTCTTCTTTCCTTTCCTTTTTTTTTTTTTTTTTTTGTTTTTGATGTCACAAGAATGGTATTTGTCAGGTGCTAGGTAGAGAATAATGACACTGTATAAAAGAAATAGCCTGGGTGACCTGTTTCTTCCTCGAGATGTGGATGGGTGCTTTTGAATTACAGAAAAACCTCTGCTTTTTGAAATACTGAGTAAAAAGGGAAAAAATAACCACAACCCAGAGTTTTTACATTTCACATATGCTCTCTGGGTATGCAGTGCAGGGCACCATGAATGAGCGCAGGATTTGGTATAAATCTTTTCCTATTTTGTGTTTCAGAAGGTATGCAATAGAAAACCCATTCTAACAATAAATGCTAGTCACCTGAGGTCTATAGCTTGTTTTGTAGCTAAGAAAATAAAGCCTCCGCTCACCCTCAGCCAACTGAGTTACATTTTATGCTATTATTAATGCATTGCAAGGCTTTTTTCCATATCAATTTGAAATTATACATCTGGGAAATCCCAGTACAACAGCAGTCAATGCTTTGTTTCTCTGTGTGGCCCCCTGCAATTACTAGAATGTGCAGCTATAATTTAGCTCAGGTAAAATTCAATCAGTCACCCCAAGCACAATGAAATCTCCATCTACAGAAAAAAGAAAGAGGAGGAGGAGGAGGAGGAAGAGAAGGGAAGGGAAAGAGGGGAAGAAGGAGAGAAAGAGGAAGACGAAGACGAAGAAGTAGAAGGGGAAAAACCAGCAGGCAGAGGAGAAATAAAAGGAAAACCTGACGAGGGTTTTCCTGCAAATGGCCCAGGGAGCCATAGGAGTTTCTACAACAAATTGATTAGAATATTTAAATTCTGATTGTAATAGGAAATTTAGCTGAAGAGAAGCAGTGCTAAGCATTGGAATTAACATGAAACAGATTTTAATCTGTTTTACAGCCTTCTTGGATTCATTATAAAATATACTATTCTTTGCATTAAAAATAGAAAGAGGAGAAGAAAGAAGGGAGATTTTTTTGGTGTGCTGAATTTCACAGGGAGACGTCTGGAGATGGTGTGTAGGCCAACCTGAAAAGCACTGTCCAGTGGAAAAAATATTTATTGAGAGAAGTCGGCACGTCATTTACCTAACTGGAAAGTGGAATCCCACTGTTAAAGAGCCTGGGTTCTTTAAAGAAAAAGTCTCAGATGGCTCAACTCATTTTTTTATTTCATTCTTTTATCTCACAACTTTTATAAGTTATATAGCAAAGACTGTGATTGTTAATCAAATATTTCTAGACTTTTGTTCCATAATTGTTTCATAGATATCACTTAGCCAAGAGCAGATAATTTAGCAATAATTCACTTAGCGGTCAAGCATCTTCCTTCTACCACTGATAGGCTGGTCCTCGTGTTATACACATTTTCAAGGCAATAATTTGATTTACTATAGTATTTTACCAATATGTTTGTTTGCTTCTAGTCACGTGACCTTGTAAATTCACAACTTGATCTCTTCATTCTGCTCTATCCCCCAGTACAGATAAAATGTCTTTAAAGTTTTTATTTTGAGATTCCCTTGCAGTTGTAAGAAATAATACAAAGGGATCCCATCTACCCTTTACCCTGTTCCTCTGTGGCAACGTCTTTCAAAACTACAGTACAACACCCCAGGATGTTGACCCAGAGACAGGCAAGATACCGAACAATACAGTCACACAGGATCGCCCCTCTCTCCTTCTCATCATTCCTCCTGCTGCCACTCCATCTTTAGCCTCCGCAAACCACTAATCTTTTCTCTATTTCAATAATTTTGTAGTTTTAATGATGTTATACAAATGCGCTCTTTTCCACGCAGCATAAATCCCTGAAGATCCATCCAAGGTATTACACACATTGATAATCCACTCCTTCCTATTAGCAGAGTAGAGTTCCACAGCATGGGTGTACCAGAATTTGCCTAACCATTCACTGATGAAGGACATCTAGGTTGTTTCTAGCTTAGGCCTATTACAAATAAAACTGCTGACTGGGCATGGTGACTCATACCTGTAATCCCATCACTTTAGGAGGGCAAGGCAGGTGAATCACTTGAGGTCAGGAGTTTGAGGCCAGCCTAACCAACATGGCGAAACCCCATCTCTATTAAAAAAAAAAAAATACAAAAATTAGCTAGGTGTAGTGGTGCACACCTGTAATCCCTGCTACTGGGGAGGCTGAGGCATGAGTATTGCTTGAACCTGAGAAGCAGAAGTTGCAGTGAGCTGAGATCACACCACTGTACTCCAGCTTGGGTGACAGTAGGAAACTCTGTCTCAAAATAAATAAATAAATAAATAAATAAATAAATAAATAAATAAAAACAATAAAACTTTTGTATACAGTCATACATAGGTTTTTATGTGGGCATATGATTTTATTTAGCTGGAAAAAATGCCTGGGAGTGAAATTATTGGGTCATATGGTAGTTGCAGGGTTAGTTTTTTAAGAAACTGTCAAACTGTTTTACAAAATGGCTGTACCATTTTACATTTCACAAGAAAAGTTTGAGTGACCCAGTTTCTCCTCATTCTCACCAGGCCTTGGTGTTGTCATTATTTTTTATTTTAGCCATTCTGATAGATGTATAATATCTCATTGCAATTTTAGTTCGCATTCCCCTAATGGCTAATGATATTGAGCATATTTTTATGTGCTTATTTGCCATCTGTATGTCCTCTTAGATGAAATGTCTCTCTACGTCTTATGTGAATTTTCTAATTGGATTGTTTGCTCTTTTACTGTTAGATTTTGAAAACTTCTTATGTATTCTAGATACTAATCATTTTCAGATATGTAGTTTGCAAATACATTCTCAATTTCTGTAAATTATCTTGTCATCCTCCTGGCAAGGTCTATTATGGAGCAGAAGTTTTTTATTTTTATGAAATCCAATTTAACAAATTTTTATTTGTGGCTCGTACTTTTGGTCTAGAATCTAAGAACTCTTTAGATGGCCCTAGGTTAGAAAATTTTCTCTGTTTTCTCTAAAACTTTTACAGTTTTACATTTTACCATCTTATATCCATTTTGCATTAATTTTTGTGTAGGATATGAGGTTTAGGTGACAAGGTTTGTTTTTGTTTTGTTTTGGACATAGGAATATCAAATTACTCCAGCATCATTTGCTATAAAAAAAAGGCTTTCTTCCATTAAATTGCTTTTGCAACTTTTTCAAAAGTAAGTTGTTTGTATTTGTGTGAGGTATATATCTGGATTATCTATTCTTTTGCACTGATCTACACAGCTAGACTTCTACCAATGCCATGCAGTTTTGATTATGGTAGTTACATAATAAGTCTGAAATTCAATAGACTGCTCCCTTTTTAACTTCCTTTTTGAAAATTATTTTAGCTATTTTAGTTCCCTTGCATTTCAATATAATTTTACAATAATCTTGTATATGTCTACAAAAAACTTTGCTGGAATTTTGAAAGGAATTGTGTTAAACCTTTATGTCTATTAATATTTAGGGAGAAACGATATCTTCAAAATGCTGAATCTTCCAATTCATGAACTCAGTATGACCCTTCATTTATTTAAGTATTCTTTGATTCTTTCATCAGTATTTTGCGTATGCATCCTATATATGTTTTGTTAGATTTACACTTAAGTATTTCATTTTTGGGGGTGGTTGGAAATGGTACTTGTTGTATTTTTAATCAGTTTCAATGTGTTCATTGCCAGTATATAGAAGTTTTTATATATTTATCTTGCATATTGCCACCTTGCTTAACTCATTTATTAGTTCTAGGAGTTTTTTGAAAGATTCCTTGGGATTGTCTATACAGACCACCATGTTATCTAATAGGGAGGATTGTACATTCTCATTCTGATCTATATGCCTTTTATTTTATTTTCTTGCCTTATTACACTGGCTCAAATTTCCAGCACAATGTCGAATAAGAGTAATGAGAACAGACATCTTTGCTTTTTTTCCAATCTTAGGGAAAAAGCATTCAGTATTTCACTACTAAATACAATGTTAGCTGAAGGATTTGTGTAGATGTCCTTTATCAAGTTGAAAAGTTGCCATCTATTTCTGTTTCTCTGAGGTTTTTTTTTTAACTTGAGTGGATGTTGAATTTTGTTAAGTGATTTTTCTGTATTGATTGATATGAGTATGTGATTTCTTTAGCCTGTTAAAATAATTATGTTAATTGATTTTTGAATATTGAGCCAGTTTATATCCCTGAAATAAACCCTATTTGGTCAGGGTGTATAATTTTCCATACATTGATGAATTTTATTTGCTATTTTTTTGTAAAGAATTCTTGCATCTATATTCATGAAGGACACTGGCTTATAGTTTTCTTTTTTTGTACTGTCTAGTGTTGGCATCAAAGTAATACTCACTTCATAAAATATTAGAAAATGTTCCCCTTCTCTTTCATTTTCTATAATAGATTGTGTAAATGTGACAATAATTCTTTAAGCATTTGGTGGAAATCTCCAGTGAAACCATCTGGGCTTGGAGATTTAATTTATGACAAATTTTAAACTATGAATTAAATTTCCTTAGTAGCTATAGAGCTATTCCTTGTATTCATTTTTATATTAGATGTGTTGTGACAGTTTCTGTTTTTCAAAGAATTAGTTCATTTCATCTAAGTTGCCAAATTTATGGATGTATAATTGTTCCCAGAATTCCCTTATCATTTTGAAATGCCTGTGAGGTTTGTAAGACCCTATTTTCATTCCTAGTATCAGTAACTTTTGTTTTTTCTTTTTTTTCTTTGCCAGCCTTGCTAAAGGTTTGTGAATTTGATTGGTCTATTAAAAAAACAGCTTTTTGTTTCATTGATTTTTCTCTATTGTTTTTCTGTTTTTAATTTTATTGACTTCTGCTCTTATTTCCTTCCTTCTGCTTGCTTTGCATTTATTTTACCTTTTCTCTAGATTCTTGAGGTGGGAGCTTATATTACTGATTTGATACTTTTCTTATCATACTGATATACCCACTACTGCTTTCCTTTGATTAATGTTTGCATGATGTATCTTTTTCTATCCTTTCAATTGTGCTATATTGTTATATTTAAAGTAAGTTTCTTGTTGAAAGCTTATAGTTATGTCATGCTTTCTAATTTATTCTGCCAATCTCTGTCTTTTAATTGATGTATTTAGACAATTTACATTTAATGTAATCATTGATATGTTAGGTCTCACGACTGACTTTTTTTTTCTGCTTGTTCTTGCTGTTTTTTTGTTTCTCTCTCTTCTTTTTCATGCCTTCCTGTGGATTACTTGAACATTTTTTAGAATTTGATTTTAATTTATCTGTAATCCTTCTTAGTGTAACACTGTCTATTGGTTTCATCATTTTACCTGTTCAAATCAAATATAAAAACCTTACCTCCTTTTACATTCCTTACTTCCCCTAATTATAATTATCTTTAATATATCCTTTTCATATATTTAGAACTTTATCAGAAAGTGATGTAATTCTTGTTTCAACCATTAAACACGATTTAGAAAAGTCAAGAGGAGAAACAAACTCTATTATATTTACCCATATTTTTGCTTACTTTGTTCTTTTCTTTATGATGGTTCAAGATTCCCTTTTATTATTTCCTTCCTCTTAAGAGAACTCCTTTAGCCATTCTTTTTGAGTAGGTCTGCTGGAGACAAATTATTTTAGTTTTCATTCATCTGACACTGTTTAGATTTCCTCTTTATTTCTAAAGAATATTTTCACTGAATATATGATTCTGGGTTGACAGTTCTTTCCTTTCAGCACTTGAAAAACATTCCATGGGTTCTCATAAAAAAAAAAAATCCAAAGTCATCAAAATTGTTTCTTTCCTCTAGGTAAGATCCACTTCTTTATTGTTGCTTTCAATATTTTTTTATCTTTAGTTTTTAGAAATTTGATGATGCTCTGTCTTGGTGTAAATTTACTTGGGTTTATTCTGCTTGAGGTTCATGCAGCTTCTGGAATTTGTAGGTTTGTGTCTTTTGTTTCTATTTTGTCATCTTTTGCTAGAGAAGAGAAGTTATTGTAAAGTTTTCAGTGTGTTAGGTTGCTCTCTCCTGGTCCTATAGCAAGAGGGCTTTCTGTTTGTGCCAACTGGCATTTCTGGGTTGTCAGCTTTTGCAGCTCCATGTCTAGTATATATGAGGCAAAAAGAAAACCCATAGAATGTACCATTGTGTCATTCCTTGGGTCCCAACATCTCTGGGCATCTACTTTCTTCTCTATTATTCAGAGTCGCCTTATATTTGTTTCCTATATAATGACTAGGGATTTTAGTTTACTTAGTGGAAGGAAAAGTGTGTTGACTGCCTCAAAATGAAAACAGCCACCAAAACATATATAAATCTATGTTTGAAAAGTCTAGCCAAGCTGAAGTATAATGTGCACATCTATGTCCCCCCTTCCTTAAACAGGAAGGAAAAAAGCCACATGGAAATGAGTGTATCTAGAGAAGGTTTTCCATCCAGAAACACTCAGAAGCAATTGAGAGTCCAGGTTCCCATGCAGCAACAGGTCCGAAGCACCCACCAGTACAAGGAGTGGAAGCCATTCTCATTTCAGGAGCTGAGACTGAGCTCTCCCAGCCACAAATAGTGGCTGCTGAAAACTCATTTATGTAGCGAGCATCACATGTGCAAGGGTGGGAAGAAGTGGGGAAAGCACCTGGACCAAACATCAAGAATAAAGAGAAAATATTACACATTACTAGAAAGAAAGATTATATGTAATTAGAATAATGGCAGATTTCAAATCAGATATAAAAGATGCCAGCACACGATGAAGTAGTATCATTGGAATGTTAAAGAAAATACACTATCAGTTTACAATTCTGTATCCAGACACACGATCACTCGATAATAAAGATAGAATAAAGAAATTTCCAGGCTTATGAAAACTGAGAATTTACTAATTAAGAACCCTCCCTTGGAGGGAAGAAAAAACTACCAAAAATATGTGCTTAGCAAGAAGGAAAGTAAACCCAGAAGGAAAGAGGACAATATAGTATAATAGCAAGCCAAGAAATCAGTAAAAGAAAAAAAAAGTTGATAAATCTAACTGCTAATTTTTAAATAAATTTTTAAAAAGAAGAAACTAATGAAAAGACTAAAGTTTGTGGATTTTTAAAATGCTGAAGCAGAAGTTCCAAATCAATGCTATTCCCAATCCGATTGGGACATGTGTAAAAAGTAATGAGGTCGATCCTCCCCCTTGGAGCGTTTGGGAAGTACTGCTCTCCAAGCAGCAAGAGGGGAAGGCTGAGGGGGAGGGGTTCACGGCAAAGTCAAAGTGCGCTAAGATCCTTGTCTTTTACTGAAGGAAGTTAGGGATCAAGAATAAATTTAGATTTAATTAGAAATTTGTCCATCTGCTTCGAGGTATTAGACAAGTGTTTGCCAGGTTTTTTAAGCCATTTAAGGCTGTTTGAACAATTAGCATTACTAACAAAATAAACTCATGCCCAATGGAAGATAGTATATTTTGCCATTAAAAGTCGTCAAAGCAAGTTTCTCAAATCCTGAATGTCTTGCAATTACCTTCTAATGTATTTTGCATATTTTTAGACAGAACTAACTTCCCATTTACAAAGTGAATAGCTCTAGAAAGAGTCTGCTGATGTTTCTGGCAGAGTTGAATAGTGATCCCATCCAGGGAGAGTCGATTAGGCCAGTATGAGGTATCTGGAAGCCTTTTGATGATCAGAAATGTCTTCTTGCCAAACTTCTTTCTAACACAGCGTGGCCACTTAAGTATTGTAAACATTCTGTTGAATTTTCAACCTAATATTTTGCAGCTTACAAATGTGCCTAACTTAATCATTTTTTAGGTTGGAAAAAAAAGTAAATTCCTACATACCTCACCACTTTATTACTGCATTAATAATAAGCAAAGGTTTTAGGGGAAAGGGAGGGTTCAGGTAAGCTTTGTGGGATGGATGTGCAGGCACGGCTGGTGGTTGTTGTTATTTTATAACATTTTTCCTGGTGTTTCAAAGTAATGTTTTATATGTACATATATGTATTCATTTATTCATTATATAAAATTTGGGAAAAATTTTATTCACATCTTTTTTTAATTGACAAATAAAGATTGTATACATTTATGGTGTGCATCATTGTTAAAGAAATTAAGTGAAACTTGCCATAACACCACCACAGTGTCTGTAATTTTCCTTCCGGCCTTTCTTCCATGTGTAAATATGACCACACCTGTATGACCAGCATTTACGTGTGTCACGCACGGTGCATAGTGCTTCGTGCACGTGACGTTGTCTAAAATATTTTGCTCTTGAGGAAATGAAAATGCACTGGGTGAGTGTCTTGTCAAAGTCACGCAGCCAAAAGGAGGAAGCTCCAGGATTCAAAGGAGAGTCGGCCTCCAAAGCCACAGCTTTCCCGACTAACACTGCTGTCATCCTCTCTCCCGCCCTGAAAGGTGAATTATTATCACACCAATGTTTCCAATAATTCCCTGAGGCTCAGAAGTGCTGGGGAGATTGCCATGTAACAGACATGGCTGGCGTGGGAACCCAGGTCCACTGATGCCACGGCGGCTCTCTTCACCTTTTCCCGCCGTCACCTCCATCCTGCTGGGACAGCCTCAGGACCAACACCCAGAGCTCAGAACAGGGGGAGGAGGAGAGAAGGATTTCAGGTCAGCAAGGCAGACGAGGCCACATGGCAGGGGTCTCCTGGCCCGGGGCCCTAAGAGGATAAAAGTACAGAAGAGCAGAATAAAAAGGAAGACAGGGTGGGAAGAGGTGACAAGTGGGATTCTTCCAGATTTAATAATTTTGTCAGCTGTTTTCTCACACCTAGTTTGGCAGCAATACAGTTTTTAGCAACTTGCTATTGTCAGTCTTTCAAAGGAGTAAACCTAACTTTAGGGGAAGCAATGCTTATTTTCCACATGTATATATAACACATTTACAACATATTTCATTAAATCACACCAGTATAATAAAAAAGGAGAAACCAGACTAAATATGGCTGGGAGCAAATGCCAGCCAGTCCGGGTCAGGCTGCACTGGCCAGGGGTGCAGGGCAGGCCCCGGACACACGCCCTGTCCTCCTCTCAAAGAAGCCACAGCGAATGTGTACGCTCGGCTCACGGTACTCCCGGCTCACTGTACTCCCGGCTCACTGTACTCCCGGCTCACTGTACGCCCGGCTCACGTGTCCTTGGTGGTAGCATGTCGAGGTGAGTGACCCTACTGTGCCCTCATGCATGGAGAAGGGAGTCTCGGAGTCGGACTGAGGACGAGCCCAGCACCCACAGCCTTGGAGTGCTCCCTGGGGACTCCAGGCCACTCCCACGGGGTATGCTCAGGGGACCCTTGCCAGTGCCCCCCAGGCAGCCACCCTCCTCACACTGCCAGACTAGACCCCTCCCAGTTCCCAGCAGTCACCTCAAGGCCCTGCCCCAAATTCCCACCCCAGGAAGCTTGGCAGGCCACCCATCCCCCACAGTGGCCACCAGGACCCTCTCTCAGGAATCAGCAAACCTGGTCTCTTCCGCCTCCCTCCTAGCCTTGTCTCTGTCCACCTGTCCGGAAGCCTCCTCCCCTCCAGCTCAGCTGGGTTTTTCCGGCTGCCCTCAGGTTTGACAGGGGATGATGTCCTTTCTGTCCCCTCCATTCCTAACCAGCACTGAGCTCTGAACCATGCCCTGGGTGGGTCAGCTCCACAGGCAGCCACTGTGCCCCAAGCTGCGACCCTCCCCCTGCACCGAGGAGAGAGCCGTGACCTTGCAGGTGACCTTCCAGCACCCACCCTGCAGCTCTGGGACCCCAGTCCTCTCTGGGCTCCATGGGGGGGGACACCTCGACCTACCATTGTCCCCGGACTCATTGGCCCTCTCTGTGCAATGCTCCTCCCCAGGGCGTCGCAGCTTGGGTTCTCTTGTCTCCTTCTGGTCTTTACTTCAATGTCACCCTCTCAGTGAGGTTCTTCTGCAACCCTGTCTGGCCTTGACACCCACACACAGCCTGCCTGCCACCTTGTTGGCTTCCCAGGTCCCCTGTATGCCCTGTGCACCTCGGTTCATTCCCGTCTCTCCAGGATGGACTGGAAACTCCGCCAGGGCAAGGATTTGGGACTGATTTGTTCGTGTTTGTGTCTGCAGCCCCTAGAAAGTGCTGGTCCACCATAGGCACTTCACACATCAGGTGAGGGGTGAGTGAACTTGGTTTTCGGGCACTGCCACCACGGAAGAATCCGGGACTCACCTTAGTCTCACTGAGCTTAGAGCAGGAAGCCGTCCACCTACTTGACTTGGCCCTCGCTGAGCGCTATTTATACAGCACATAAACACAGCCTTTTCATTTTAAACTTTGGGAATGCACCTGAACAAATTTGTTTGTGGTTGTAGGACATAATGTAAATGTTAACAACCTTGTAAAACTGCAGCTGACAGAAAGCAGGATGTGGAAGAAAAGGTAGGCGTGTTAATATCCTCATCTTACAAATGAGGGAGTCGAGCTGAGGTAGCAAGACATCAAAGTTTAAGGGCGCTTTCTTTAAAGTCACAAAGGCAACCATAAGAAAAACTAAAAATAATGATAATAGCAGGCCAAGCGCAGTGGCTCACACCTGTAATCTCAGCACTTTGGGAGGTGGAGGAAGGTGGATCACCTGAGGTCAGGAGTTTGAGACCAGCCTGACCAATATGGTAAAACCCCATCTCTACTAAAAATACAAAAATTAGCCAGGCATGGTGGTGGACACATGGAATCCCAGCTGCTAGGGAGGCTGAGGCATGAGAATTGCTTGAACCTGGGAGGTGGAGGTTGCAGTGAGCCAAGATTGCACCACTGCACTCCAGCGTGGGTGACAGAGTGAGACTCCCTCTCAAAATAAATAAATAATAGCAATGCCAGGTACTGTTAATCGGCCAAGAGGAGGAAGTTGGTGGTGTACATTCAGTCCTCATGTTTCACATGGGAAGGCACACCCACCTGGGCGCCATCCACGCTGCTGTATTAAGGAGACGTGCAATGGTGATGGCTGGGGCGAGAGAACCGCTCTTTCCTCCCTTCTAAGGTTGGTGGATAATGCAGGGCAAGAAGGGCTCTTTCTCCAAGAGGTCCTCCTGGAGCGAGGAGCCTTCCCCGCCCTGCCCAGTCATTCCCAGCCTGCTGCCCTCTGTTGGGTGCACCTGGCTGCCCCTCCAGCCCATCTGATGCAGGGGAAGGGGAAAGACAAGCAGTTTCTTTTCAAGGATGTGACCCAGAAATTTCACATTTTTGCTTCTCACATCCTGGTGGCCAGATCTAATCACAGGGCCACATCGAGCTGCACCTGAAATGTGCTGGGGGAAGGAAGAATTGATGCAGTGAGTGAATAGATATTCTACAAAGCTATAAACAACAACAACAAAAATACAAAAGTGGAGTATTAAGATTTACATTGGTCTGTCAGTCAGGACAGGCTAAGTTTTCTTGTTAATAAACAATCAAAAAACCTCACTGGCTTAAAAGTTTTTTTAAAGATTTTGTCCTTGTTCGGGCTACATGCTCAACTTGGGGCTCTGCTCACATTGTCCTGAGTCAGGGCCGCAGACCAGCAGACCTGGTCATTGTAGCAAGGGAAAACAAATAACAGGAAATCATGGTTAGAGGTCAAATTGTGTCCTTCAAAAGATGTCTTAAAGAACTAACTCCCAGTGCAGCAGAGTGCAACCTTATTTGGAAATGGGGTTGTCGCAGATACCTAATTAAGATGAGGTCGCACTGGATGAGGGTGGGTCCTACATCTAATATGACCAGTGTCCTTCTTAGTAGAGAAGCCACAGAGACACGGACACATAGGGAGAACGCCATGCAAAGACAGAGGCGGGGTACAGTGATATGTCCACCAACCGAAGGGCCGACGACTGCTGGAAGCCACAGCAGCTGCAAGAGGTGGGAGGGATCCTCCCCTAGAGGCTTCGGAGGGAGCATGGACCAGCTGACACCTTGACTCCAGAGTTAAAGCCTCCAGAACTGTGAGACAATACGTGTCTGCTGTGTTAAGACACCCAGTTTGTGGTACTTCATTATGGCAGCCACCGGAAACTCATCAAATCATGCAGTCACTCTTAAAGGCTTTTACCTGGGAGTAACTGGCAATATTTCCTCACACATTCTATTGGCCAAAGCAAGTCACAGCCATGCCTAATGCAAGGAGGAAATTAGCAAGGTAGCAGATCTTCAAAAGCTGGTTTTGTGTTTTTGCTTCGTTTTGTTATTCTGTGTCTCTTTATCTGTGAACCTCCATTGCCAAATAACTCAGCCATTACCCCTGCCAAGTGCCCAAGATGAGTTTTGGGGCCTTCTATGTTAATATTATTAGGAGAGCTTCTTTAAAAAAAAAATAATATTGTTCAAAACAAATCAGACAGCCACATGAAGACACTGCTCCCAGGGCCTCTGAAAGGACCATGCAAATGAGACACAGAAACCTTCTCTGGCCATGCCGGGCTCCCTGCTGTCTCCAGGGTTGGGGTCCCCGGACCATCTCTACCTGAATGCTCAGCTCCTACAGCCCAAGAAGAAAGCCCTGCCACCCTCCAAATTATGACCAGTGTCCTTACAATAGAGAAGACACAGAGACACGGACACACAGGGAGAACGCCATGCAAAGACAGAGGCGGGGTGGAGTGATATGTCCACCACCTGAAGGGCCGAGGACTGCTGGAAGCCACAGGAGCTGCAAGAAGTGGGAGGGATCCTCCCCTAGAGGCTTCAGAGGGAACATGGACCAGCATGTTCCCTATGCCAAACCCACATCATGCATTCATGGTGGAATAAATGTTCACAGTGCACCTGAAGCAGGCCCCAGCCCAGACAGCACTGGAGAGCCACCATGCCTGCTCCTAAGGAGACCTGGACAGGTACACGGGATCTGCTAGACGTCCAGGCTGTGTCTCTCACCATGCTCACAAGTCTTCTAGAGGCATTTGGTGCCTAAACTCAGGCTTAAAGGGTGAGGAGGAATTAACTAAGTGAAGTAATGGGAAAGAATTCCATGAAAACAGAAAGAATAGGAAGTAAATTAAATAAATGGTAGCCACTGTCATAAGAATGAAGGTACATGGAGCAAGTCAGCATCCCACTCCACAGGCACACACGCACTCACACAGGCTCACAGACACACCACTCCTGTCCTCAGTGTGATAGAGGGCTCTCCTGGAGTTCACATCTCTCCTCTCCTGAACCTGGAGCAGAGCTGTGTGCAGCTCCTCTGGTGAGCCAGAAGGATCCCAGCGCCCCAGAACGTGGCCTTTGCTGTTATTAGGAGCCATTGAGGGTTGGGGACAATGCCTCAGACAATGGCCACCTTTCGATTGCATTCAGACAAGTGTGGAGTCAAAGAGAGGCAGGGAAGGAACGTAAACATATTGGAAGAGGTTTGTTATCTACCTCTCAACCTAAAAATCTCAGCTAAATTGTCACTTCCTCAGGGAAACCTCACAGAGTTCCCTATTGTTGGTTCCCATGACAGCAATGCTTGCCTCTCTCCTTGGTAAATTTGTCACTCAGATTGTTACCCATATATCCATGCAATTATTTAATTATAATGAATGGAAGGATGGCTAAATGGATGGATGAGTGGATGGATGGACGAATACCTTTATAACGCACTAGTCCAACACCCAACTCAAAAATGAAATACTCCAGCAGAATCAGAGGAGACGTGACGCCTCTATTGATCACTAAAGGGCTCCAATGCAGCACCTACAGGCTCTTTGAAAAATGACTCGCAGTTCCTCATACTGAACTAACTTGGTGCACTTCAGAAAAGTCCCTAAAAGACCCCGTTCCACTTATAGAATATCACATCGAAGAACACAGCGTAGTCTGTAGCTGATTTGTGGAGCTGATACCACTTGGACTTGTTTGTAGAGAGTTCTGGCAGGGAGTGGGACTTAAATTATCCATAAAAACCTGCTATCTTCACACCAAGCCAGTAAGTCTCCACACTCACGGAGAGTCATATAGCCGAATCAGTCTCGGTTCCAATAATAGATATGAGCATTTTGTTTGAACTTAAGCCAAATAATGAGAAATTCTCCCATTCTCATTACACAGGCATGGGACAGGTCAGAGGGCAACCGGAGTGTATCAATAAGGGTGTTACAGGCACAGAAGTGGCACATCTGTGCCCCGTGCCATTGTCACCCCACGCCCCAAGTGAAATGCACGCCGAACGCGGCAGACCACGTTTTCACTCCCCTTCAGCTGCCGTCCGCTGGAACTATCACTTCCCTGTAATTGGGCTCACACTCTGCGATTGGCGATTTCTTCAGAGACCTCCAATTCAATTAAGTCTTAAAGCTCAATGCAGAGCTAGACCATGAATATAAGATGTCGCATTAATATGAAATTTTTTCCAGTCAAAATAGAAGGATTACTTCAAAGCCACGGTCCACACAGGCGCTGCTGATACCAGCGGGCATTTGCCATACAATTTGCTCTGTGGCTCCTACAGTCTTCATTGTGGAAGCACTTGGGGCCAGGGCTGGGTAGAGCTCATTCATTCTCTCCCCAGCACAGCTAAGGGCCCCACTCCAGAGACCACGGCACCCTGTGTCACAGGGGTGAGACCATTGTTTCTGCCACTTCCGTGCCCTCAATTCTAGGTTCAACCTGATTGCCCCACATCTACGCAGGGTTTTGAGATGGGCCATCGCTAGTCTGTCCTCTGGCGTGGGTTTCAAGGCCTTCCCTGGAGAGGGCTCTCAGACCGACCAGCGTGGCTTATGACCTTGCCATGGCTAGCCACGTTCTGCCCCATCTACAAATTCGTCCCCGGCTCCTGGGACACTGTACCCAACTCTGGGACCTATACTCCAGGCCAGGAGGCTCCCTCGTGTGTGGAAGAGAGAATCACACTTGGTGGGTAATTCCTTCCTTAGGCGTGCCACGTGACACACAGGGCGGCTAGGAAGGAATCACTCTCAGTCCAGGATCGGCAAAGACACGTGGGAGCAGGTGACGTCAGACATTCGGCCTGCTGGGGGACACTTTTTTCCAGAAGTTTTGGATATGAACCTAGAATGTACAGCTGGAGAACCAAAGAGGTCAAGGCTTCTAGTCAAGGACATCATGTGCTCAGGGGTGAGGAGCGTGGGTCTGGAATCAGCATCGGAAGTGACCCGACTGTGCCACATCCTGGCTGTGAGACCCCAGAGAAGTCACTTCCCCCGGCTAGAATAACTGAGGGCCTCCGCTTTGTCCTCATCTGTAGTGAGCTGTACAGTATTACTTGGCTCCCAGGGCTCTTTAGGGAATTAAATGAGTTCATGCCTCTCGGCGGCTGAGCACAGCGCAGGGCATGCAGGAGGCTGTCTGTGGACGGGGTGATGCATGACTTGCTTATCAGCCCATTCATGAGAAACCAGGACTGCTGAGGACCAGCCTCCTGCTCCAAAACTGTTCTCAGCTGGGCGCAGGAAGGTGTCCGTGTGAGCAGGTGGAAGGCATCTCTGGCCTGCTAAGGAAATAAGGAAGTCACAAGAATTGCTAGGAGCCTATTTTAGGTTATTCAAGAAATTGCTAAGGGGCTGCCTCCTCAGGGTAACCAAATAGCTGGAAGATGCGAGCTGGAAGATTTATTTCCCTCCATAAACCCTACAGAGTCTTCCATTCTCTACTAATATTAATAAAATTATTGCAAAAACATATTTCAGAAAATGAAGTCTGCTTGAGGGCCTACCAGAGGCTGATAAAATCAGGTATCAGGTGCTTCAACATACACGGAGAGGGTTGATCTCATGTGAGGTGTTCTTACCACCAGAAAAAAACAGAGCAAGAAAGAGGAAGGAAAGTTCCAGGGAACCCGGGGGTGTGGGTATGTCAGTTACCGAGACTGGTGATGGTGTCATGGGGGTTCAAATATGTCCAGACTTACCAAGCACACATTAAATATGTACAGTTGTTTCATTTATACCTCAATAAAGCTTTTAAAAAGGAATACATACATAAAATCCTGCCTTAAAAAATTTGTAGACTTGTTGGATCTGCCCAGTGTACCCTTGGCCCTGGCCTGGAGGCTTCCTCTGGCCTTGCTGGGCAGACACGAGAGAGATGAGAAGGGGGAGGAAGGGGAGGAGACCCTTTTTCCCACTGAATGTAGGGAAGACCTGACCCCTGAAAGTGAGGAGAAACAGCCTCTTGTCTTCCATCTGAAATTTGTTTGTTTTATTTCAAGAACTCCAAGGACCAGACCTTCTGTTTCTAGGCCACAGAGCAGGATGGGAAGAAATGTTATCATCAGAAAGTAGGACATCTGCTAGTGTGCAGGGACATTCTGGAGGTCTCGGTCTCCAAGCACCACCCTCTGTGGGTCTGGGTGGCATGGTGGCATGTCCACCTTCACCCCCAGATCTCATTTCCTCACGTCTATGACAAATACAACAAAAATATCACATCGGACCGAAACAAAAATCAGAAGGTAAGGACGTCAATTTGCAAAAGGGTAAACTGGAGTCGATTACTTTTCTTTCTTTCCTCCTTTTTTTAAAGATAGAATCTAAAAATGGAATTACACCAAGCAAATAATATAAAAGACCTTAAACTGGAATGAAGCCAAACTCAGTTTGAAGCCCTGAAGTCTTTATGTAAAGTTTTGTGAAGGCACAAAAGCCAACAGCCTTTCTCTCTCTCCACAGAGGCTGTAGGGGAGAGTGATGGAGGAATCGTTCTTTTTAAGGTGAAGATCCCAAGCCCAAGTACATGTTGGACACTCACTTATTGCTTGAAGACTTGCAGGCACAGGGACAGGCAAATGAACAACACTCCATTTACGTGTGAAAACTCATGTCACCAAGAAATCAGTTGAAATGGGAGGTGGGGCCAATATCAACTTGCCCTTTGGTCCTGGGCTTTCAGAACACAGTGATATGGGTGACAGTGGCCATGCTTGCATCACCCAAAAACACATACACGGGACCTACCATGAGCCAGACACACGGTGTGTGAATACTCATGGCCCCTGGCTGCATAGATGTCACAAACTGTGGGGTGGGAGACACTGATTACACATACTTACAAAAACAGAAGACATACCAAAACACTAATAATTAATACTAGTATCTGTGGATGACTAATCCTCTGCTGAATGAGTCTTCACAGCCAAAGTGAAGCGCTACACGTGGGTGACCTCTGCTTTGGGTTGAATCACCCTGAATTGTGTAGATGTCTTATTCCATTTGGTGCTGCTATAACAGAGTACCAAAGAGTAGATAATTTGAAATCAACTGAAATTTATTTTTCGCCCCTCTGGCAGCTGGGGTGGTCCAAGATCAAGGTGCTGGCAGGTTTGATTGGCTGATGAGGGCTGCCCCCCACTTCCAAGATGGTGCCTTGAACGCTGTATCCTCCAGAGGGGAGGGACACTGTGCCCTCCTGTGGCAGAAGAGCAAAAGACAGGAAACCTACCCCTGCATGCCCTCTTTACAGCGGCGTTTATCCATTCATCCAACATAAACACCTTTCATTAGGCCCTACCTCGTAACACTGTTTCATTAGGAATTAAGTTTCCAACACATGAACTTTGGAAGACACATTTAAACCCGAGCAGTAGGTAATCTGGGGCATTGTGAATGTGATGCTTTAGTGAGCTGGCAAACAGTCAGACTGCTGCCTATTTGTGATACTTTCATTTTTTGGATATTTTTGTCTTTTTTAAATTTTGCTTTTATTAACACATAATTGTTCATATATTTAGGGGGTATAGTGTGGTGTTTCAATATATGTATACATTGTGTAAAACTCAAATACTTGTATTTAATATATCCATCACTTGTACATTTATCATTTCTTTGTGGTGAGAACGTTCAAAATCCTTTCCTCTAGCTATTTTGAAATATATAATACAATATTATTAACCATAGTCATCCTACTGCACAATAGAACGACAGAACTTATTCCTGCCATCCTACTGTAGCTTTGTACTCTTTGACCAATCTCTCCCCAACCCCCTCTTCCTCCTCACCTCCCCAGACCCTGGTGACCATTATTCTACTCTCTACTACTTTATTATTATTATTTTTTTTTTGGAGATGGAATCTCACTCTGTCACCCAGGCTGGAGTGCACTGGCACGATCTTAGCTCACTCCAACCTCCACCTCCCGGGTTCAAGCAGTTCTCGTGTCTCAGCCTCCCAAGTAGCTAGGACTACTGGCATAAACCACCGCGCCTGGCTAATTTTTTTAATTTTTAGTAGAGACGGGGTTTCGCCATGTTCAAAATCTACTCTCTACTTCTATGAAACTGACTTCTTTAGATTCCACATATGAGGGGGATCTTGTAGTGTTTGTCTTTCTATACCTGACCAATTTCAATGTCCTCCAGGCTCATCCATGTTAGAAATGAGAGGATTAATTCTTTTTATGAGTGAATAGTATTCCATTGTGTATATATATTTCAGAAACTATATGGTATAGTGCTCTGCGTTTACATAAGCCAAAGAAAGGACAAAATTCCATAAGATTAACACTCTACCCAGCAATTGTCCAGCGTGTGTGTCTGTGTTTATGTGTGTGTGTCTGTGTGTGTGTTTGTGTTTGTGTGTGTGTGTTTCTGTGTGTGTGTTTGTGTGTTTGTGTGTGTGTGTTGGGGTTGAGTGTGGGTAGAAAAGAACCTGTTTGTGGTGAGAGCCTTCATTTTCCAATACTATCCTACAAATACTGCCTAAAGTACAGAAATAAAGGAACAGAACTCACTGATCTACATTAGCTTGAAGATTTCTAATCAAAACACCGAAAAGGAGGAATTATAGGCCACTGTTTGATTTCACAACAAAAGATGCAGCTGTTCCATGATCATTGCAGGGAGATGGAGAAGTGTAGGATTGCCTATATCTTACCAGCAAGGTGTATACTATATTTGGATTCCAGGAAGACAAATGGAAGAATCATGCAGACATATACTGGTAGGTGGCCAGGTTTAGGAAAACAGGTAGCTGCTTCTCAGTGCCCTTATTGCCCATAAAACAACATTTCACATGGTCAACAGCTCAAATTTATGTGGACCCTAAGGGGTAAATTTCCAGTGGCATGAATGGAGACTCACTTACACAATCATCATTATTGTTAATAGAAATTGTGTGTTAACGGCTCACTCTGTGCCCCTTGTTGAGAATAAATCATGTGTGTGTGTGTGTGTGTACCCTAATATCTCTAACTGCCCCATCTCTGACAATAGAAAAAAACTGATACATGCAAACCTACTTCTATTTCTCAAGTCGTATTTCTATAAGTCTTTTCCCCACTGATACTTTTTGAATCAATCTTTTAAAAGAAAAGGAGGAAAAGTACTGAAAAGCTAAGGTCAAGCTATAACCTTATTCATATTATAATTATTATATAACACTATAGTGTAGAGAAGAGGACTCCATGGTTTTCTTTTTCAAATGAGAGTGTGAGGTTTTCTGACACCAGCTGACAGTGTGTTTACTTTCTAAATCTTGGAAGAACACGCAGCAAAAGAATCTTATAGAAATGTTACAATGACAAATGCTTGGGTAGTCTTGCTAAGATTGCATAATTGAGGTAGAAGGAAATACAAATTACCAGCAAGGTAAATAATACATTCTATAAGTGCTTTGAGAGTATGAATTCTAAAGGAAATTAACAGTATATGAAATGAGAACTTCAGATTGGTTTGAGAACCTATTACCAGACCTCCAAACTCTGCACCTGAAAAGCATGAAACAATTGCTTTGATGAGATATGTTGAGATCATAAAATATTCCACAGTCCTCAAAATCAACATCAATATAATGATTAAACACAAAGGCTACTAGAGACTTCTAGAGTAGAGAATGGCATATGAATAAATGAATGTAATGCTCAAGAGAACTGTAAATGGGAGGACCACAGCAGGTGCCCTGCTTAGGGTCAGATTTAAAATTAGGGTCATGATTAGATAGGGGGAAAAAAATCTATAGATTTGCCAGGAAAAGGTCCACAAACTTTAAATGACTGGCTGGAAGAAAAAAAGGAACTAGAGACTTGAGCAAAGGGACCTGAGATAAGACAGTGGCCACGAAAGAGAAAATGGAATTCTCCTTCAACAGAGCAGGCAGCATTGAAGTTAGCTTCTCCCAGGTGCCTGCATGAGTTCCTGGAAGGAACGGAGGGAACCACGGCCCGAGCAGCAGGCGGTGGGGCTGGCCTTGCGTGCACAGGTATGAGAGGTGCTCTTGGTGGCTTCCAGGAGGTGCTGAGTGGCATTTGCTCACCGAAAGCTGATGGAGAAAGAAGGAGGGAGCAGCTTCCTGCTAAAGACAGTGGATTCAGCCCACATGTTCACATTGGCTCCCTACTGAAACCACTCTAATGTGAGAGGAGAGCAATGAAAAAACAAGAGGGGGGACCATAAACCCACGAGGACAAAGAGAAGGGGAGAGATGTCAGCAGCAAAATGTGGGAAGCTACAAAGCAGATGGAACAACAGCAATCGTCTTAGCAGACCCAAAAGCACTGAAGTGAGCCAGGAGTGTGGAACAGCCCAGGGTAGGCTGATGTGTGGCCAGAGCCTCCCACCAAAGCTCAGGAGCTGGCAGCTCCTGCAACCCCTGGAGGTGGGGGTGAAAAGAGATCCGAAATAAGGACAATTACTTGAAAGTCTGTTGAAGAAGCAAGTACATATTTTTATGTGCAAAGGGAAAAAGAAAGACTAAATGCTCACTTTCACAGGCATAAAAAAAGGCTTCCATCTTACCCAGATGCTAAATATAACTACCCAGCAACAGGAACTACAGGGGACAATGTCACATGTCAGAGGACACCAGGGGGCTGCCATCAGCAAAGCCCAGACTGCACTGTACTCTAGGACAGACTACCCAGCTTCCTCATCAAACACATCACAAAGTAAACAAAGAGGTGTAGGGGGAGAAGACAATTTAGAGATTAAAAGATATTTAAGGGACATATTAATCAACTGCATTGTATGGATTTTATTTGAATGCAGATTACAGAATCAATCAGACCAACAGTAAAAATTATTTATGAAGCAATAAAGGTAATTGGACTTCCAGGGGTGGGGTTTGGAGGCAGCATGTGGGAGCTGGCATCTCAGGCAGAACTGTCAGGTAGGGCAGCTGGTGGGACAGGTGCCTGGAGAAGGCTGGTGCAGACAGCAGGAGCTGCCAGGGCAGAGGCCATGAGGCTGGACCACAGCAGGCAAACCCGAGAAACTGAAGGAGGCTGGCACTGCTGAGAAGACAGAGTGGGAGGTGGAGGAGCAAGAGAAAAGGCAAAGGTCCAAGTCACATGGGCCTGGAAGGCCTTTGTGAGGGCTTTGGACTGGTAGCCAACGTGGTCTGATTTAGGTTTGTAAAGAACCAATCTAATTGCTGTGTTGGGAGTGGACCAGATGAGGGCGGGGTGGAACAGGGAGAAGAGAGGGAAGAAGAAGACTTCTAGGCTATTCTGCCAGTGGAAACTACCAGCTTTCTTTATTGACTGGACATGGTCGAGAGATAAAGAGAGGTTCCAAGGACACCGCCAGGGTTTTCACTGTGGGTGTAGCATGTGTGGTGGTGGTGGGGTGGCAGCAATCAGATGTTCAGTTTTAGACAAATTACAGTTGAAACGCCCAGTAGGTAGCTATTATGAGTTGAATTATATTCCCCAAAAGATATGATGAAGTCCTAACCCCCACGCCTGTGCATATGACCACATTTGGAAATGGGGGTCTTGGCAGATGTAATCAGGTTGAGAATAGGTCATCAGGGTGGGTCCAAATTCAATATGGCCTGCCGTAGATATCAAAGGAGAAAATGTGTGGCAGGGACACACAGGGAGAATGCCACAGGGAGACAGGCAGAGGCCGGAGGACACAGCTGCAGACCAAGGAATGCCAAGTGTTGCCAGGAGCCACCAGAAGCTGGAAAGGCAGAAGTATCCCCCCTAGATCCTGCAGAGGGAGCACAGGCCTACCGACACCTTGATCTTGGACTGCTGGCCTCCAGCACTGGGTGAGAGTCCATTGCTGTTATTTAAGCCACCAGCTCGTGGTACTCTTTTGGGGCAGCTCTGGGAAACCAGACACCATCTGTGTGGGCATGCTATGTAGGAAGCGGGGCATAAGAGGCTGGAGTCAGGAGCAAGGTCTGCACTGAGACATAAACCTGGGAATTTTTAGCACAAGGACGGTATATAAAGCCAAACACAGAATGAGAGTGCCAAGGGAATGGGGTGTAGGACAAGATGGAAAAGGGCCCAGCACCAAGCCTTAGAGCACCTTGGGGCTGAGTGGCAGGGAGAAAGGAGGAACCAGCAAGGACACCAAGAAAAGCAAAGGAAGGCAAGAAGCAGGTGTCTTGGAGGCCAAGTGCAGAAAATGTATCAAGGAAATGGAAATAATTAACTTTGCCAAATCCTTTCAAGTTGAATCAGTAACAGGAATGTAGAAATATAAACCAAACCACACACACACTAGGAAAATAAAAAATCGCACAAGAAGGGAAATTCAATCCTAGTACACTATATGGTTCAGCTCTAAATGATATATTTTCAAAGTCTCGGTAGTGTAAAAGTGGACTATTGATCAAACCGAAAAGGTACCATGTAGGTCAATTGGGAGAATACTGGCAAGAGATATACAAATGAGGTGGAGAAAGGAGAGACAGGCAGGTGTAAGGTGGCAATGTTTCTCTCCATAGTAGAAAGTCATGTAATATCTAGACCTTGAAATAAAATAATTGTCATTAGGATGAGGGAACTGGAGGGGTAATTGAGAGACAGCCTTTTTCCCCCATAATAAGCCTTATGGAACTATTTACCTTTTAAAATTATGTATATGGATATGGTTTGGCTGTGTTCCCTCCCAAATCTCATCTTGAATTCCCACACGTTGTGAGAGGGACCTGGTGGGAGGTAACTGAATCATGGGGGCAGGTCTATCCCATTCTGTTTTTGTGATTGTGAATAATTCTCATGAGACCTGACAGTTTTATAAGGAGGAGTTTTCTTGCACAAGCTCTCTTTGCCCACTGCCATCCATGTATGACGTGACTTGCTCCTCCTTGACTTCTGCCAAGATTGTGAGGTCTCCCCAGCCATGTGGAACTGTGGTCCATTAAGCCTTTTTCCTGTATAAATTACCCAGTCTCAGGTATGTCTTATTAGCAGTGTGAAAACAGACTAATACAGTATTAAGAAGAGAGCTTGGTATCCAAGTGGACTTAAAAACTGGCAGATACTCCTCCACACTTCAGCACAGCAGCCTGAAATTGTTCTGGAATGTTCAATGTCTAAATTGCAGTGGAAGTAATTCATATTTGATTTGCTTTAAACAGTATTTTTTCATAACAAAATTTCATAATGTAACTTACAGTGCTTGCCCTAGATTTCAGATAATCTCAGGATTTCTAGAAAAGGGAAAGTGCCACCTGTAATATTCCATAACATGATCTGGGAACATTTCTGTTTGCACTGATTCAGGAGTTGTGCTAGTTCTTTTCCTTGAATGTGCATGACACTTTTCTTTCAAAGTATTCAAAGCACTTTGCAGATTCCATTTCATTAATTGTCACAACATCCTGAGCTGCCATCCAGGCTTACAAGTGGGGAAGAGAGAAAGTGAGGCAAGGAGAATTGACATCACTGGACCCAAAAGATGGCAAGAAGGCTCAGCTTCTTTTATAGCAGTGAGGTTTCAGGGACAAGAATAAAATTCAACTTATCTACTTTTTTTTACCAGCCTGGACCATCACTTTCTTATGTCAATCTTGAACAAAAACAGGTGAACAGCTTTCATAAGAATGTTGGAAAGACTAATTTTACCTAAGCTGACAAAAATATACTTTTGAAGTAAGTTGCCCAAACTGTGGTTCTATGAATTATTTATCTAAGAAATGTTAACAAGTCCAGGAAAAAAAAAGAAGTGCTTGATAATAAAAAAATTGGGAGATAGCCAAAACCATCTTGAAACAAGAAGAACAAAGTTGGGGGACTCTCACTTCCGGATTTCAAAGCTTATGACAGAGCTACAGTCATCAAAACAGTGTAGTACTGACATAAGGACACATTTGTGGGCCAATGGAATTTAGTAGAGAGCCCAAAGATAAACCCTCATATATGTGGCCAAATCAGTTTTTTTTTTTTTTTTGAGATGGAGTCTTGCTCTGTCACCTAGGTGGACTGCAGTGGCACGATCTTGGCTCTCTGCAACCTCCGCCTCCTGGGTTCAAGCCATTTTCCTGCCTCAGCCTCCCGAGTAGCTGGGATTACAGGCATACCACCACACCCAGCTAATTCTTGCATTGTTAGTAGAGACGGAGTTTTGCCATGTTGGCCAGGCTGATTTCAAGCTCATGACCTCAAGTGATCCACCCACCTCAGCCTCCCAAAGTGCTGAATTACAGGTGTGAGCCACCATGCCCAGCCACCAAATCATTTTTGACAAAGGTGCCAAGACCATCCAATGAGGAAAAGACAGTCTCTTCAACTAATGGCACTGGGACCAGTAGATATCCACCTGCAAATTAATAAATTGAACCCTTATCTCACACCATATATAAAAATTTACTCAAAATGAATCACAAAACTAAACATAAGAACTAAACGAAAAACTCTTAGGATAAAGCATACAGGAAAAGTTTTATGGCATTGGGTTTAGCAATGATTGTTTTGATATTATGCCAAATGTACAGGTAACAAAAGAAAAACTAGATAAATTTGACTTCATCAAAATTAAAAATTTTTGTGCATCAGTGAACACTATCAAGTGAGTGAAAAGGCAATCCACAGAATGGGAGAAAATATTTGCAAATTATATCAGATAAGGAATTAATATACAGAGTATATTAGGAACTCCTACAGTGCAACAACAAAAAACAATTCAATTCAAAAATGGGCAAAGAACATGAATAGACTTTCTTTAAAGAAGATATACGAATGGGCAATAAACATGAAAAGACTCTCAACATCACCAGTCATCAGGGAAATGCAAATCAAAACCACAATGAGACACCACTTCACACCCATTAGGATGGCCATTATCAAAAGTAATGGAAAATAACAAGTATTTATGAGGATGTGAAGACATTGGGATCTTTGCTTATGGGAATACAAAACGGTGCAACCACTGTGGAAAACAGTTTGATGGGTCCTCAGAAAGTTAAACATAGAATGGCCATATAATCTAGCAATTCCACTTCTAGGTATATTCCAAAAAGAGTCGAAAGAAAGGATCTCACAGATACTTGTACATCAATGTTCACAGCAGCATGAATTATTCAAAATAACCAAAAGGTGGAAACAATCCATCAGTGGATTAATGGATAAACAAAGGTGGTGTGTGCACACAGTGGAATATCATTCAGCCTCAAAAAGGAAGAGAATTCTGACACACACAACAGCACAGATGAACCCTGAGGGCATTACGTTAAGTGAAATACGCCAGTCACAAAAAGACAAATACTGTAGGATTCCATTACATTAGTCCCTAGTGTCTTCACATTCATAGAGATAGAAAGTAGAATGGTGGTTGCCGGGGGCTAGGGGGTGGGACAAATGAGGAAGTGTTGTTTAATGAGCAGAGAGTTTCTGTTTGGGAAGATGAAAAATTCTGTGTGGTAGTGACAGTGTGAATATGCTGAACACTACCGAACTGCATACTTAAAAATTGTTCAATGACACAAAATATGTTATGTGTATTTTATCTCAGAATAAACAAATGTGTTGTGCAATGCTATAGACAATGTCAATCTTGGAAAGGCACAATGTGTATTGAATCTTGTCATAAAGAACTCCATTTAGCCGTGTTTAGCCCAGTGTTTCTCAAAGACACTTGAGCAGGGAACCATTATTGATCTGTTTATTTCTGCAAGTGGGCAGTGGTCAGAGGGATTCCAGTTTCAGGAGTGGATCTCAGGAGATTTTACAGCACAGACGGTTGAAGTCCCTGCTAACCTGATGCACGCAGTCGAATTAAAGAGTTTATTAGGGCGGTATTTTTGAAGGAGAACAAAACATTTGCATGTAAAGATGGTTCTGAAGATCCCAAGAGAAGAAAGAAAGGGGGATTGGTTTTGGGAGGAAAAACAGAAAGGTCCCTCCTCTCCTAAAGAAGTCACCATTCCTGTATTTTTTTTTTCCTTGCTGACAAAACATGGAGGAAAATCTATACCATGAAGTATAAAGCAGAAGTCATGCCCAGCACTTCTTAGAGTAGCAAAGGAGAAGTGGCAAAGCAAAAGCGTGTTTGGGGTGGCTGGAGGTGGCGATCGGTGTGACTTACAGCCAGATGATCTCAGGAGGGGCAGCACGCACGAGCCCCTAACACACTCAGGAGTTCAGATTCCCGAGGGTTCCATCATCTCAAAGTGACTTCCCCGCCGATTTGGAACCCGTGGTTGATCTGTTTCTGGGAAGGGTATGAACTCGGGGCCTCAAACCTCCTGCCCCCAGGCTTTGGAGTGATCACTCCTTCCTCACTGTGAGCCCCATTCTGGCGAAATGCACAAATGATCCTAATGCAATCGCAATGCCGTATGTTGTTTTCAGTCAGTGGTGGGAATTCCTGAAAAAGCAAAATTAAAAATGGGGGAAGGGACCCTTTCAGTTGTGCAGCAAAACTCTACAGCTGTGGCTGCAAGCTGAGACAACAACTGGTTACTGCACCCCAGGCTGGGCCAGGCAGCAGCTCGGAGCCCTTCTTGGAAGGCTGAGGAATGAATGGCACACATCGGCGTGCAGGTCTCTGTTCCACAGAGAAGGCCCCTGGGATTTGCAGTCTCAGTAAAGCCTGCACGCCGATGGGCCCTCTGCACTTCCTGTTTTGTTATTTTGCATCTTTCATCTCTAATGGACCCCAACACGTTGACCTTCCCTACCTGCCCCATGTGTGTCTACCCTGGACCCTCAGGACACCTGGCAGGACATGGCGATTGGTGCTTATGAGCAGCTCTTCAATAGCTGTCCAATTAATGAGCACTGAGGGTACATACTTGACGGCCACTTCTGAGTTATACCTAATTGTGCTTACAGCTGGAGAGGAAAACAAACAAACAAAAAAACAAAAATCACCTGTTCTTCCCTCTCTTCCCCGCCCTCTCTCCTCCCTTCCTGGGTGCACTGCCTTGCAAAGGCCCGTTTTTGTCATCAAACATGGGGTGCACCCAGCTTACCCCACTCACAGCACTCTCCAAATAGGTGCCTTTTCAATGGCAAAATCCAATGGAAACAAATTCAGTCCAAGGGTCAATTATGGGCTTATTTTCATATTTATGGATGGAATACTTTTCCTCAAAAGACGCTAATGATAGCCTAAAGCACAGGCTAATCAAAACACCAGCCTCTGAATGGGAAGAAGCCAAAGGAGGCTCCTGCTCTGCTGTTCTTCCCACGCGGAATGGTTACATCTTGCACAGTTTCCCACCTCAATCTCTTTCCAAATGAACACTTTCTAAAATGTCTTGACAAAAGTCAGCATCTCCACACACACACACACAAAACATATTATTTCCCATTCTCCACTGGCAGAAATGACAACCTTGAACAAATAACGTCCTTTGGTGTGGGCCTGTTAGCCATCTGTCTTGGAGAACTCCGGCAGCGCAGTCCCTGCAGGTCACCTCTGCCATACTCTTTCAGGGGTATTTAACACCATCTGGGGCTTTGCTCACCTTTGCTCAGGTACACTCTTTGTGCCAGGTGAATCTGGGGTGATGAGCTCGAAGGTGGCGTTTGCATCTAAGCTGCAGGTTCCATTTAGCCCCACATACACTGCCAAGGCCACCACGGAAACGTCCATGTGATACAACTTCATCATGTCGTTCACCAAATTTGTTTTAACTGATCTCAGATTTCACGATTGTCTTACATTTATTTATCTAAAATGTACTTACGTTGTACTTATACATACTCCATGAAACAATTACCAGTACGAAAGATGTATGTGTAAGTTTGATATTATTGGGTGGGCATGGTGGCTCATGCCTGTAATCCCAGAGGAGGCCAAGGTGGGTGGATCACGCAAGGTCAGGAGTTTGAGACCAGCCTGTCCAACATGACGAAACCCCTTCTCTACTAAAAACACAAAAATTAGCCAGACGCAGTGGTGCACGCCTGTAATCCCAGCTACTCAGGAGGCTGAGGCAGGAGAATCGCTTGTACCCAGGAGCTGGAGGTTGCCGTGAGCCAAGATCACGCCACTGCACTCCAGCCTGGGTGACAGAGAGAGTCTCTGTCTCAAAAAAAAAAAAAAAAAAGGTATTATCAAGCCATATACTAAAAGAATTGCATAATATTTTTGGACAAATATGAACTGATTCACTGTGTTGCTGGGGCCTATTTTAAAAATGTGCTACCCTCCCCTCATCTTCAAATCATTGTGGCCCACGGATCCTTTATCATGTGGAAGTTCTGACCTCTCAGCCGTGGAAGTGACACTGTTAAGTGACTTTTTTCCTAATTCCGATTTTTAAGCCTTAAATACAGCCCACGTGCAGCTCTCTTTTTTGCTCCCTGACCTGACCTGTGCCGCTTCTCACCATTTAATAACTAAAATTTTAGATGTAATATTTATATCTACAAATTATCAATGATGTCAACACAGGTCAGCTTTATTTTTGCAAATAAGCACAGCTCCCATTTATTGAGCACACACCCCAGGCCAGAGTCGCACTAAGCACTTTATGTAGATTATCTCATTTAATCCTCACATCAGCTCCTTGAGGAAGGACATGCTATTGTCAGCCTCAAATTTCAGATGAGGAAACTGAGTCTCAAAGAGGTTACAGAATGGCCAGGTCACGTGTCTAATCACACAGGTAAGTCAGATTCAGCACAGGATTGACTTGGCTCCAAGGTTAGCACTCTTAAGTGTCACCAAAGCTGCCTTCCGTCCTGATGCACGCACAGACGTGTGCTGAGCACATTTGGGCTGAGCCCTCCACATGGCCCAGGGATGGAGAAGCATCTCCCCTCCACCAGGACCTCTCAGTCAGCTGAGGAGGAGAGACACAGCCTGCCGGGAGAGCTGCTCAAGGTATTTATAAGATTCCAAAATAGATGACCATGTGGGTGTGCCTGTGATGTCGCCCCGCCTGGCCAAGGGTCAGGTCACGTGTGAAGAGCCTATCACGGGCAGACAGAGCAAAGTGGGTGTGCAGGCTCACCAAGGGCACCCACTGTCCAGGGTTCCCCCTGAAACCATCATCTACGAAACAATCAACATTGAACAAGGTCATTTCGTTTTTGGCCTTGTGCTAACTGCCAGAGAATCAGCAGTATAGTAGTGATCTGGTTACCTTACTTGGCCGAGGTGAAGGGATGCTATAAGTGTGATCAAGGCCCTCCAACAACAGGCTCTGAGTTCATCAAAAGAAACCATCATTCATAGGCCTCACATAATCAGGTGAGCCCTTAAAAGAGACTGGAAGCCACAGAGATGTTCTCCTGCTAGCCTTGAAGAAGCAAACTGTCGTGTGGTGGAGGGGCCCCATGGCAGGCAGCAAAAACAAGGGCGGCCTCTTGTTTTTGAGGGTGTCAGTTCTACCATACAAACAGTCGGATTCAGCCAACCCCAGAGCTTGGAAGGGAGCACCCTGAGCCCCTGGAAAGATCACAGCAAGGGCCAACGCCTTGATTTCAGCCCGGCGAGCCCCTGAACAGAGAACCCCAGACTTCCTAACCACAGAACCTGAGATTAACAGGTCACCGTTTACTGGAGTAAGTTTGGGATTAATTTGTTACGTAGCAATGGAAAACAAATATGTAAGGTCATCAAGAAAAATAAAGAAGCAATAGAAAAGTGTGAGGGGGTCTATGAACAAAGAAATGCTGTGCAGTTCAAGCTCACACCGATGCCATTGAGGTGACACTATCCAGCCTGCAGCAGCTCGCAGCACCCATCCCCAGAAGTGAGAGGAGTGTCATTTGGAGTATGAAGCTCGTTTCATGAAATATTGATATTAAAGCTGATTTTGCAATGAATTCAATCTAGACTCATTTTAATGAAAAGAATTGTCACCAAAATATGTGACAATCATCTCCCTCAGGAAACCTTTCCTAAAGCTTGACAGCTCCCGGTGTCCTGGCCTCTTGTGTGATCGCCAGTACAGCCCCATGACTCTATGCTTAGCCAGTTTGCAGAATTTAACCTGTAACTGTGGTCTTCATGTTGTTTTCTAATATTTATGAAAATACCAAACAGCGAGCAGCAAATGCTGGTTCAATGAATGAACATATGCATGAATGAGATTTTAGGAGGAAAACTATGTCTTTGCTTCTAGGTACCTGGAAATTGAACACAAACAATGAGTTCACTGGAAGCTGCAGGAGGCCAGAAAACGTGTCTGTCATCATCACCATAAATGATATTGGGCTCCTAGCCCACCACCTGCCACATGTGGGACCCTCATTTTGTGAGCCTGTGTTCACCAACCAACCTCATTGACTAAGGCTGGTGGAGCTAAAAGAAAGAAGGGTGAACTAAGTCAAGATTTAAGTTAAGACAAGCAAAGACTCAAACAGCTGAAAACATGGAAGTGCACATGCTGGTGATGATGAAGGCAGGGTGAAGTAGATATTTAGTCCTAAAGTAGATACCAAATTGAATAACTAAAGGATACACAGTCTGGAACATGAACTGAACATCACCAAAATACCAAACACAAAACAATCACAACAGTCCCAGAATATGACCTGATGTTTCCTTGATTATCCAGTTCAGGGGGCCTACTGAAATCCTTTTGATTTCAACATGGCAGAATGAAGACTGAAGCCTGCTGGATCTGCCACCTGTTGGATTCACCTGTTGGATCCACCTTCTAAACTCAAGAGGGAGTCATGGACTTGCTCTCCACATCCTCATTCCAACCCAAGGAGAGGAGCTAGGATTCGGGTCAGGACCACACATAATAACATGGTTTCAGTGAGACTTTTGATGAATGGAGGAAACAGCCCCTAGCTTCTGGTTCTCTGAGGAGTACCTGTCCCAGGGAGCCTAAGAAGGAACCTGTTTGGGTTCCTGGTGAAAGATGTAGGGTTTCCACCTGCTTCCTCAAGGCCAAAGAAATCCTCTTGACCCTTGTACACTCTAATCTAGCTGCCCTGGCCGGCCCAGTGAGGCCCATGATTGGAACAGTATGGTAAGAAAAACTGTTCATTGGCCAAGTAACCTCTCTGCACATCTTTTTCAGAAATCTGTGCTGTGAGTGGGTGAAGGACATAGCAATTCTGGATTCCAGCCAGATATCTATTTGCTTCTACCTTGGACAGTGAATCCAAATCTTTCACAACTTACTTTCCTCTTGTCTAGACCCTTACTTTCTTCTTGTCATGGAGCTGAAAATCGGTGGTAATGGAGGACACCCCAATATAGTTGAACCCCATGAGGCAACTAATATGTTATTCTTCCAACTCAAACGTATGATTGATCTCAGGTATCCACCAGTGCATTTGCTGATTTATCAACTTAAAAGAGACATTTGAAAATGCCTTTCTTGATATTTTTGTGAACAAGAGATGAGAGAGGAGAGCTGTCTAATAAGGTGTGTTTGTACTTGATCGAGCAAGTCTAATGACAATGCAGTTTATTAGGCCCCTTCCACATATTGAGCAGGGAGGGAGGAACTTCCCATGTGCTTTTATAATTTTGATGCACAAAGAAACTGAGGTTCACGCAATAGTCCAGCCTTCAGCCTCTGAATCCCAGGTTCTCTCCACAACAGCGTGATGCCAAAACAGTACAGATTAACAATGGATCACCGTCCACTGCGGGGCAGCTATCTAGTGCCTGGTGCAAGCTCACCATGTCCTTTAACAATGGATCACCGTCCACTGCGGGGCAGCTATCTAGTGCCTGGTGCAAGCTCACCATGTCCTTTAACAATGGATCACCGTCCACTGCGGGGCAGCTATCTAGTGCCTGGTGCAAGCTCACCATGTCCTTTAACGATGGATCACCGTCCACTGGGGGGCAGCTATCTAGTGACTGGTGCAAGCTCACCATGCCCTTTTCCACACTTCTGTGCAAAACTTAGGTAAGGATATTGGTGTCATTACAAATGATACCAAGCTGGGACCAATCTCCAGCATTTTCAAATAAAACAAACCAAATCTAAATGTAAAGCTTGAGAACTTAGGTCCAAAAACTTAACAACACACGTGCGCGATTCTCCTGATGTGGTTCAACACCAGCACACGCATCCGAAACTTAAACACCTCTAGTTGAGAACCCGCCATGTGTCAACAGTGTGATGCGGCTGCCCATTAGCTGATTTGAAGGACAGGATGGTCATTTCTTACCCTCTCTTTCTGTCCTATTAGGACCATCATCTGGAAGTCGAGGTTGACTCCAAAGTGGGAGGAGACCAGACCCAGCTGCTCACTGCAATTCAAAGTATTGCCCCTCTCCCAAACCCTATCACTGAACAGAAATGAACATGGGCAGAGGGTTTACCACTGCATACAGAAACGACTGCCACAGCAGTGTTTTAAGGAACAAGACAGGATATCTCCCTTTAGCAGTGCAGCCATCAAATATCAAGCTTGAAACTGCATTTGTGTGATAAGACTTGAGAGAAGGTGGAATGGCACGGTGTGAAATGATCTGATAGCACGAAAAATTGTTGTTAGGAGGTGTTGGCACTTGAAAAACAACACATCTTGTTCCTGTTGGCTTCAGCCCACGCTTACTCCACGGATATTCTGCCATGGTCCTATTTGGAAATCTTCAGTATTGAGCGGATAGTGCGAGAACATGCACCCTAACAGCTGCCCTTTCCTTACAGACAGACACAGCATTCTGTTAAGTGGCTTGAGCAGACACAGAAACTATTTGCTATACATTTTCCTTTCTTAAATTTCATTTTATTTTTAGCTGACAGATAATTGTGTATATTTTCAGGGTACGATGTGATGTTTCATTACTGTATACATTGTGGAATGATCAAATCAGGCTAATTAACCTCTCCATCACCTATTTTTTAATGTGGTATATGTACACAATGAAATACTATTCAGCCTTCAAGAAGCAGGATATCCTGCCATTTGTAACAACAGGGATGAACCTAGAGGACACTACGCTAAGTGAATTAAGCCAGCCACAGAGAGATAAGTGTTGCATGATCTCACTGATACGTGGAATTTTTAAAAAGTTAGACTCATAGAAGCAGAGAGTAGAATGATGGTTACCAGGTGCTGGGCAGAGAAAGGGGTTAGACAGGTAAAGGGGAGAGACTGTATGTTTTTGGATTTATTTTCTAATCTAATATTTGAATACAGCACTGTTTCTGTGCATGCACACATAACACACACACACACAAGAAGGAACTTGGAGTCTGTGCTCAATTGTCCTGATGAGTGAGAATTTCTAACATGCAAATTCTGTTTGGGTAAAGTTTACCAAAAACAAATGGCAACAGACGCAGCTCAAAGTTTAATATCTATTGAATCATTTCCCCTCATTCCTGGCTTCTCTTCTGGAATATTCTGTGGGGATTTTTTTGTTGTCGTAATTGTTTTAAAGCTCCGAGGGCTGGGAAGAGTAACATTTCTCTCGGGCAGATTGGCTGTGACATGTGTTCATATGTTCTTGATCATCACTTTCAGCTTCCCGCCTGTGACTGGTGGATCTTTTCTTGTTACATCAATTCCTCTCCTTCTCCTGCCTCCCACCCTTCGTTCCTCAGCGCTGAACCTCTCCACCTCTGTTCCCATCCAAGGCAACTAAAACTACGACACTCAGAGGCCTTCCTTTTCTGTCTTCTCTGTAAATACAAGCTTTGAAGAGCACACTACTTCCTTGTCTAGGAATAACTTACGATTCTTCCTAAGTTGGGAGCTTTTAGCACGCTCATAGGAGACAGTGAGGAAGTGTGGTGTGTGTGTGTGTGTGTGTGTGCATGCTCAAAGGAGAGGGGGGTGGGAGAGAGAAGTACAGAGTACCAGGAATTATCTATGCATAAAGAAATTAAAAGAGAATATTTTCCAGAGCAATTGAAGCCCATCTCCTGAACAATGACGACAGCTCCTCATTTTCGACAACAAAAGAGGGCACGTAGGAGTCAGCTCATTAGAATATCTGTGGCTCTTTTCTGTTCTCTCTGCATTAAGCCCCCATAATGTCAGTTGTCACTTATTAATGACAATTAACTAGTAATCAGCAGTGAGACTCTTCGAGGTGGTCTTTGCCTGACAGGTGAAGAAAGAGAACATTGCGCAGTGCCACACGGTGACATGGAGCCTTCAAAGGGAGCACGGCATTTCCATAAATTATTTCAGAGAGAAAATTTCTTTTATACATTCTCTCTAAAGCTTAAGGATCTTTAACCCTAGAAAGGCCACACTCCCATGCTCTTTCTGTGATTTTTTTATTCCTTACTGAACGAAATCTTCAATCTACGATTGTGGTCACTGGGCTTCCCACCCTCCAGTCACCTTCATTCCTGCGCATTTACTGATTCCACCTGCTTAGTTTTAGTTGGGTCCATGTGTGAGGCATGGTCTGTGACGTCCACTGCTAGGGCACAGCCCTAGTGAGCTCCAGCCCTGAGGCAGAGGCTGTGCTTGGAGCATTTCTCCTGCAGGTGGATCTATCTGCTCTTCCCTCATTCCTAATACAGGTGACAGAAGGGCCACAATCTTTGAGAATCACAATGGAAACCACAAACCCAGTGACACCCAAAATGGTTCTCCAGCCTGTCTAACCTGTACAGGGCCTGACCCTATCCTGCTGAGTCTCAGCTTTCCTCCCACTGTTCTTCATCCTGAGACATAAGGAGACAGTGTCCCCGTCCCCCTGCCCTGAACACAAAGGTGAGGCCATACGGACAGAGATGGACTGCACAGGCTCTTACCTGCTCTCCCGTGGTTCTGTTCTCCTGGCTTCTCTACAATGCTAAAGCGCTTGGCTAACCTGAAGGGTTCTGTGAAGTGGGGAGTTTCAAGAAGAAAACATTTGGAGGGTAAATAAGAACACTAAATATTATTGCTACAGGATAAATGTGTTTATCTTGTCTTTGAGGAGTTCAGGCTTAAGAAATGACAAATCTGGCCTTGGGAAGAGACGTGATGATACCTCACTGTGGAGAGAGTGAAAGCAGTCAGGTTGCTACCTGCCAGAAGTGCATGGAGCAAGTGCATCGCCAATTTCACTAAAAAAAAAAAAAAAAATGGTTATTCATGTCAAAGCAATGCAATTAGCATGGAAACCATTGGCACAAGGAATGATATCCAAACCAGTCTCTGAAACACCAGACTTTCTATTTCTGATGTGGGATTCCCGTCTTAAAAAGGTAAGCCACCAGAAGCAGGAATGTAGGAATGCACTCGTCGGAGCGTCTCTAAAAGAAGCACCAAATTCATCTTTAATGCTGTGATCAAAACTGAAATTTTATGAAAAGCGAGAGGTCATCCAGACATGGTAACTTTGTGACTCCTTTTTCATAAATCTGTTGTTTTTCTCTGCAAAGTTTTAGTGACAAGAACTCGTGGTGCCTCTCTGCAGCTTTCCTGGTTTCCTTAGGAGGATTTTGTGATATTACAAAGCTTCCATAACAACAAATAAGATATTACATAGAGTTAGGCTCCAACTATCTAACCAGAACTTAAAGACAAATATTCACGTTACATTTAAGAAAACAGTCACATGCAAAACATTGTCGTTTTAAATTCCCTCCTATTTAAAAAAATATTTTTCATCATAATCTGAAGTTTGGACAAAGCCCTTTCCATCAGATTTCTGCTTGCAGATTACTTTAGAGTTTAATGCTATTAGTTTCCACTAATTGATGAAAAAAATTATGGAAAATGGCATGTGTCCTAATCAATATGTCTAGAGTCCAGTTTTGAGATGTGGTCATTTATTATGCATTCAACAATGCAAAAACCCATGGTTCCACTAAATAAGACCAATAATTGAGCTCCCCATCCTGGAATCTTGTGTATCCAAGTGAATGATGTGTGAATTTCACAACTCTAAAACAATAAGGATGGGAATATCTGGGAGGAAAATTAATTTCTTTAAAAATGGAAATTAGATTTTACTAATTTGTAAATAAACATATTACAAATGAAATGCAAGTATATAGGGCATTACTGTCTCTTAAAGTTAACAAATCAAAACAGAACTAAATATTGCTTTCTAAAATTTTAATGACATAAAAGAGTCAAAAGTTGAAATGGGTATGTTTAATCAATCATTAATTAATATTAAATTAATGCCCAATCATTAATCAATTGGGCATAATGACATGAAAGCTATGGCTTAGAAATACGATTGAATATATAATTTTAAACTACATGATAATAAATTATTCCCAAATGCCCATCCTTTTTGGTTTTGTTATCACACCGTGCTTACCACACATCCACATACTCTGCTGTTCTACAAGGAGAAAAGGAAAATTTTAGTTTAGTTTGTTGGAGAAAATTGGAAAAATTACTCTGAAAACATGCATAAATACATTAAAATGTATCTAAAGAAGAAACATTTACTGAAAGGAGAAAAATGTTTTAGTCTTAGGACCAGTTGGGGTTTTGTAACAGCCCATAGGAAACCCAGTTGTGTATGAATTGATTGGATGAATTTGGCTAATGGTTACAGTTACACAAAATGGGCTTTTCCTTATTATTTACATACTTTAGAAACTGGTGTTCCCAATGTATCTGTCCCCAGTTCCTTGTCACTAATGTACTTTTGGTCAAAAAAGCTTTCAAGGAAAAATATCCCTGCAAGTTCAGCTTTGTTCAGAATGCTTCAGTCTTAAAGACTTCCTTTTAAATTCATCTTTAAGCACTGCATTCTAACCAGAAAACTACATTTTTAGCTACTATTTAAATATGATGTGTGCCATATCTGAAGTATTTTAACAAAATACGATCAAATATGTGGGCCCACTGTTTCTACTGTCTGTTCAAAGTAAAATACACTCTACACATCATAAGACAGCCTTTATACCAGTCAGATCAAATTGTAAATATTTTTGGGTGATGTAAGAAAAATAATGACTGACTAGTTACAGGTCATCTAAACACTTTTGGTGAAACACTATTGATCTTTAAGAAAGAAAATGAATCCCACGTACTCTTCAGCGCATCCTGGTCTTATTCAAGGTAACATGCTTCCTCATCGTCCTCACCCTTTGCTTGTTGGCCTCTGCGTGTGGCTATCAAGAATCTGGGTCAAAGATATCAGGGGCTTAGCAGGGCCCTTGAATTTCAGCTCTGGAACAAACTCACCTATGGGAGATATTCTGATACAGATTTAAAAGTAGTCCCTCTCTCTTGACTTCTAGGTCTAATCCAAGTGTTTTTATTTTATGGAGTTACTCTAGATCAAATCTCATCCTACTAGGGTGGTGACCACTCTATTTTGAGATTATTTTTGTTTTGCTAATCAATACTAATTGCAAATCAGCAACAGAAGTCATAAAATTGGAAACTCCTCTCCCTGTGAGCAAGTTGGGAGAAGAAAGTACAAAAGTACATTATTCACTTGAAGTCACTGGGGACTCTTTAATGAGACATAGCTTTGTGGACGAACAAGGGGGAAAAGACCTGGAAAATAACTATCCTGTTCTAGTCCCGCATCCACAGAGGAACCGCAGGGTCTCAGTCCAGTTCTTTCTCCACATCCACAGAGGAGCCACAGTGTCTTAGTTCAGTTTTTTATCTCCTCTTTGCTGTTGTGTTGTCTGTGGCCACTTGAGTCTAAATGAATCATTAAGGCCGGGCAGGCTGACTCATGCCTGTACTCCCAACAATTTGGGAGGCCATGGCGGACGGATCACTTGAGCTCAGGAGTTCGAGACCAGCCTGGGAAACATGGTGAAACCTCATCTCTAAAAAAAAATACAAAAATTAGCCAGGCATGGTGGTGTGTAACTGTGGTCCCAGACACTTGGGAGGCTGAGGTGGGAGGATCACTTCTGTCAGTGCGGTCAAGGCTGCAGTGAGCCAAGATCATGTCACTGCACTCCAGCCTGGGCAACAGAGTAAGACCCTGATTTACAATAAATAAATAAATAAAATCACAATTAATGTGAAAGTACTCCAAAAATCATACATGTCCTCAGATGATTCTTTTTTAAATAACATAAATGAACAATCAACATTAAAAATATTATACATGAAAACATCAAGATTAAATTGATTAGTGAAAATGGCCAAAAACTTAAAAACATCAAACCCTTGTATTCACATGGCAAAAGTGTGTAGAAAGTCATTCTCATGCAAGTAAGTGTGTAAACCAGTACAAGTTTTCCTGTGTGTAATTTGGCCATATGCATCAAATCACATTATGATGCAGCGACTTCAATTCTAGGTATTTGTTGGAAGGAAATAATCAAAAACATTCACAATAATATTGAGTGGAATTTTTTGTACTCAATATTTCTAATTGAGAAAACTTGAAAAATCTAAATGTTGCTTTTAAAATTGTAATAGGGAATTGATTAAATAAATTATAGTACAGCTCAGTAAGATTTAAAAATCCTCCGTATGTAATGAAATGAGAAAATAGACCTTATCTACTGTCAGGTAAAGAAAAAGCAAGGTACAAAAAGTATGTTGAACATGATCTCTAGTTTGTAGAAACATGGAAAAAGGACGCTGGCACTAAAATATTAACAGTGATTTTTCTATAGATGAAAACAATAGTTTTTATTAACTTCATGTTTATTTTCCAAGTTTTCTACAATGACTATGTATCATTTGTCATAAGAATAAAAGTTATGTAAAAAGCACAAATTGTCTCCAAAAGAGATTTTACTTTTTGGTATCTTTTAAGCTAACAATTCAATAATTAACTTTCAATTGTATCTGCTATCTTCAGATAAATTATAATAAAATAAATAAGAAATTTTCCCTCGGGAAAAAGCAGAAACCTTTATTTGCATGTACAGGTTTCTGAACATTTGGAAGTAGGTTAGACATGCTTTAAAGTTAAGTTTTTCAAAGGCTGTCAACTATAGAAATGTCGAATCAGAAACCTTAGAATTTTTAATCACCTTTTTCCATACACTGCCTAAAAAAGTTTGTTTCGCTTACGTAAACCATTGTCTGTCATTATTTCACAGGTTTTCTCTCTCTTTAAAAACTGACTATCAAGCAACATCCTCACCCAACACACATTTTGGGGAATACCACAAACTTTACAAAATTCTACATTTGAAGGAAAAAAATACATGATTAGTTATTAACTCCAAGTCTCAAACTGCAAACATGAGTGCAAATCAGGGTGACACCTGCATGCGTACGACGACCACCAAGCCAAACCAGACTGCTGGACTGAGAAGCCACTTGCCCTCTCCCCAGCCTCCTTGCCAGCATCCCACAGGCTGGGACAGGTGGCCGACTCTCTCCAGATGCCGAGGGCCATTTTGTCCCCACACCACAGAAGACGAAGATCTGTTCCCTGGGGCCGACTTAGGAGGCCGAGAGGCCCCAATGCCATGTGTGGAGTTCATTTGCTGGGACACACAAAACTACACGAAGTGAAGGGTGGACACGTTTCCTTGGACATCAGTGAAGGAAGGGGAAACGTGTCAAGTAAATCTTCAGATTGTAGGTATCCCAATCCTTCCCTGGATTAGCCAATCCATTTGTATCCTTACAAATTGAGTTTCTGTGTTACTAAGTGTACCCATATTCAATTGAAGTTGCTACAGAATCATAAAAACATCTTCCAACTTATTTTCTCAAATCCAGCAGACCATGGGGTGGTTACATTTTGCCATCCACAAGGGCTGCAGTGGGAGGTGATGAGCAGCTCTGGCTGCTCAGCTGCATCCCACGCCCCCCAGCACCATCCTGAAGCCTTGCCTGTAGCTCCCCACCCCATAGGAGACGCCCTGCCTCTGGGTGACAGCAGAGATCCCCACCTGGGGCAGATCCCAAGGCCTGTAAGGAGGTGTTCAGAGTGTGGTTCTGCAGCAAAAGCTTTTTGGGCTCAAAGCCCATGTTTAGTCATTTAGTCGTTCGTAAGCCATGTGGCCTTGGGTCCATTCCTCAACCCTGCTGTGCCTGGCTCCTCACCTGTAAACTCAGCATGAAAGTAACAGAACCCACCGCATACAGTTGTGAGGAAGGAATGAGTTTATAGGTGGGAAGTACTTCGACTTAGTCCTGGGCACAGAGGAAGCACTCGACAAATACTAGTCGGGATCGCCACGTTCATTATCACTATCAGTGGTATGATTAAGATAACCTAGTCTCCTATGCATTGGTTGGGAAATTAGGGTCAATGACAACATAGCAATACAGTTGGTGAGTTAGGAGGAAAAAAATTTAAAGGAAAACCCCAATTCTATGTCTGTCCCCAATGATCAGAACTCAAGTTGCAAGCTGCTTTAAAATGACTCAGTGCTTAGCTGCACACTGGGACTGGGCCCAGCGACCCCCTTCTGGGAAGCGCTCACCTCCCTTTGTACCACTTCACCTGCTGCTGCTAACACTTTTGCTATAGGGGCGAAATCACATAATCATATGTTTGCAGGTTTGTGGTAAAATAAACATAACTTCAAAGGATTATTATGCAAAGCCCCCACACCACTGCCATAAGCCTAATTGTTATTCTTCTCTGTCACCCCTTGAGCCCAAAGTACATAATCACCCAGTAATTGAACTGAAATGTCTAAATGGCTGAGGCTCCTAAAGGACATAGCTATTTACCAATGAAAAAAGTCAGAAAAATTTAGCAAACCTCCCTGGCGCTCTGCTGCGTTAGTACAAAAGACTGTGTAAATACGACCCACCTGGACCTGCTCCTCCTCCTCAAATCATTAATGGAAACAGAACAATCCTTGCTGTCACGGGGCAATGTGAGAGAAATAATTAAAATATCACAATTGCTTAGCTGCTTCTGAACAGAGCGGTGTAAGCTCTAACCTTTCTCAGGATATAATTTTATGAAAATTTAAGCAAAAGGCAGAAAAGTAAATTTTCCTGGTCGTATCATTAAGTGCTTCTGGGGCTGGGGGGAAGAGGCCAGGGGGCCTCAATGTCAATGCTTCCCTCAATACAGACTGGGCAGTGAGTCCTGGGCTTTCAGGGACAGGGGTCACCCTGGAGGATGGGCGTTTTCATGGCAAGGGTCCTGACATTCTCAGTAGAGCCCGCCGTGCTCTAATCTGCAGAAAGAAGCCTCATTTCAAACACTGAATACAACGGCAGCCAGTTTCCTTTTTAAAATTGTAGATTTTTAAAAGCTCAGAAATCAGGTTTTCCTCTTGGGAGTAACACAGAACTAATTCCAGGGTCCTCGGGGTCTTTGCTGGTGGAGTAAGCCCTACCCCTCTACTCCCATCATTAAATCTCTGGATAGACACACAGGTTAATTATACATATTTTTAAATTTTGCAAAGGATTCTCTGAAGGATGCATCTCAGCCCACCTAAGTACAAAACAGCCATCACTCAATGGCTAAACTCGGCAATCCTTGGCACCCAGTGGAGTTAAAAATTTTAATTATCATTTTTTAAAACGCAATACTTATCATTTGAATGAAACATGTCAGCACACAAATCATGAAATGATGATTCTGAATAGAATTTTTGTTGGTTGATTGCATAAGCAATACCTCTTGTTGCTGAAATAACATCTCAAAGGCAAAATAATGACGACATGACAATCCATGTAAATCAAGAACTGCATGTGGGTTTATTTTACATCTGAGAAAACAGTGGATTTAATTGTGTGAACCAAAATGTACTGTACAATATTAATGATAGAACATCAAAATGTATAATTAATAGTGCATTGCTTGCTTTGTTTTTATGTATTTATTTTTGTCTGACAGTCCCTCTGAGTACATGCATCTGGAGAGATGCAGGTGCCAGTAAAAGTCCGCTATTTAAATCAAGCTGCAGGAACTAAATTTTATTCAAAAATTGTGGTTTTACATTATATACACAGAAATTTAATATAAAATGACAATATAAAAAGTTAAAAGAGAAAGCATACAGCCAGAAGGTACAAAGAAAGTTGAAGAGATTAAAATGGTACGATATGTAACATATAGGAGTTTTTAAGCTGATGCTGGCAATTTACAAGGAAAGGACTCCAACGTTTGCCCCATTTTTTTTCATTTACCAATGCAGCACGCCATAGAAAGGTCAGCTTGTACCAAAGCTTACATTTGTAAATAACTATAAACTGCAATATTTTACAGGAAAAAAGAAATAGCATTTTTACACATTTTTAAATAATAGCTTGCATACTTTTTTTTTGCCGAAAGTGGCATTTTTCAGCATCCAGAGGGTTTGGGCATAGTGGCGAGTGGGGTATCTGTTGTTGTTGTTTTTTGTTTTAGACATGTAGAGGTGTGGCTTCCGAACCCCGTGAGTCCTAGACAGCTTTCTATCTTCCCACAGCTGCATGCACGTTTCCTCACAAACCAGTTCTGCATATAAAAGCTCATTTTTTAATTATTAAATAAGTTTTGTGTCTGACACAGCTTTTGATCTGAATGAAATGCCTTCAAGCCTTTTTTTCTTTTTTCTTTTTTTTTCAAGTGAAAGGCACAGAAATGCAATTACAGTCCTCAAAGGGTTAAATTTGACACTACCAGGTTCTATGACCTTTATTGTCACGGCAACTTCATCATTTTAGGATGTCTTTTTATCATTGTTATTTGTGTCTTTCTTTACTGCTAAATAATGTCTCTGAGTAGTGTGCCCCACTATTTCCTACAAAAGATAGCTTAACATCAAGAACAGATGTTGAAAATAAAGGTCAGACTCTGACTCACGGAAAAAGAAAAATAACATGCACAGATCGGACAGAGAGCATATAAATATACAAAATATGTGTAAGAAAACCAAGGTCCAGAGAGGCGGGCCAGCAACAAAGGAAAGACTGATTTCAGAGGCTCAGGCCAGGCCTAGTGCAGCTCGACGACGTTTAGTGCAATGTTCCGCGGTCTCTCGCATACCTGGACGCTACTGTTTCTCCAACTCAGTCACATAGATCAGGTGGTCCTCGGGAGACTTGCCGTGGGTCTTACTAAGGTGCAGTTTGACTGCGTGCTTGCTCGCAAAAGTCCGGTTGCAGAGCTTACATTGGAATGTGGAGCCCAAGTCTTCCTCGGTGGCCCCCAGTGGGCCCAGAGTTTTGTTGGCGAGGACTTTCGAAACATTCTGCTGTTCTTGAATCTGATTGAGTGGCAGCTTGGAGAGATCCTTCAGGCTGAAGCCCAAGTGCGTCTCCAAATGACTTATGTATGTAGAAGCAGTTCTGAACTGAGAGGCACAATCGTTGCAAAAGAAAACAGGATGCCCTGTGTCCAGGTTCTTTAGGAATTTCGTTCCCCCTGTCCTCCTCAACTGGTACTTCACATTGGCCAGCCAGTGGCTGATGGTGGTCATGGAGAGCCCAGTGAACTTCGAGATGTGCACCCTCTCCTGCGGGCCCAGGTCCGACATGATGTACTTGCCCTCTGTGGTCTCCCGCAAGCTCGAGGCGAACTGAGCCTGCAGGATGAGCAGGTGCTGTGGGTTCCAGTTGGACTGCCGGCCCTTCCTCTTGTGAACCGGTGACAGCTCATCCAGCGCCTCCTCAAAGCTGCTGCCATCAGCATCGGACTTCTCCGAAACCGTGGAGGGTGTGGAGGACTTGGGCGTCAGGCGGCCTGTGAGGTTTTTCACCATATCGGAGATGTCCATGAGTGCGCTCTCCCGCAGAGGTGATGCCACCGAATCGGCCACGCTGGACACCAGCGGCTTGTTCTTGGACTTGGTTAAGTCAATGGGCTGGTCGCTGTTTTCGTAGTAGTAGCGGTCGATGGCGTCGGCCTGCTTCACAGGGGTGGTGGGGTACACCGGCTTGTCCAGCATGCTGTTGCTGATCTTGTACAGCATCGCCAGCGGGTCCAGCGAGGGACTCACGGGCTTGGACACCTTGCCCAGGTGGGTGTTCATGATGGACTGCAAAGCGCTCAGCGGGTTGATGAAGGAAGGCTCCGGTGAGTGGTCTGTGATGATCCCCAGGTTGTTACAGCCGTTGGTGACCTTTGCTTTGAGAGGCTCTGTGCCATTTGGGGTGTGAACGTCCAGCGGTGCCTCCTTTTTGGCCTTCCCGGTCTCGGCCTCAGGGCCCTTCTTCTGTGGTTTGCCGCTGACTTCCTCCGTTTTAGGGAAATCTTTATTCTCTTTTGCTATGGGGGACGCAGCCTTAGCCGGGGAGCTCTTCTCCTTCTCAGGGGGTCTCTCCTCCTTCTTGATGTTGACCTTGCCCATGACCTTCTCCACCAGCTCCTCCATGGCAGACACGTTGCTCTTGTGCGGTGGGGGCGTGAGGCTCCCCGGGGAGTGCAGGAGGGCGTTGTGCTCAGCGGAAGACAGCGACTTCACGCCACCAGCATAGGACGGCTGCACCTGCACGCTCTGCACGGCCGCTGGCAGTGGCTTCACGGTGCCCGGGAGCTGGTAGGCTGCATGGATGCTGGGGTAGCCACCCCATGAGGGCGCACCATTCTGAGCTTTGCTAATGGCCGTGGAGACGGTATTCTCCAGGGACTTGAGAATGTCCAGCCCTCCCTTGGGGCTGTCGTCCAGGTCCTCCTCGCGCAGGTACGGGTACAGGGTGCTGGGCTCAAATTTCTCTGAGCTGTCCTCACTCTCCTCCTTGATCTTCTCCGTGTCGCCAGCCACGAGCGGCTTCTCCTTCTCCGGCTCTTTCTTTTCTTCAGAAGTCGTGGACCCCGCGGGAGAGTCGGGCTGCTTTTTGATGCTGGAGGCCGGCAGCCGCGTGTGGGTGGTGGGCGGTAGTGGGATGGACTGGATCTTCTCTTCCACCACAGGGTCCAGCACCAACTGCTTGCCCTTCTTAGAAGCAGAGGTGGTCACTTTCAGGAAGTGCCCGGTGACCATCATGTGGGCGGTGAGCTGCTGCAGCGTGTCGTGGGAGCTGCCACACTCCATGCACTTGAGGATCTGCGCCTTGCGGGCCTCAAACTGCCAGGTGTAGCTGGCGCCATTCTGGTAGCCGTAGCGGTTATTGGGCGTGACGTACGGGTTTGCTGCTTTCTGATCCTTGGCTGACTCACTCAGGGCCACCTCTGCGGCCATTCCTGCTGGCTCAGGGGAGCAGGGGGGCGCCAGGTCCTGAAGCGCCCGCTTTTTGGTGGAGGGGACCAGTTTGGTGATGGCTGGCACTGGCTCCTTCAGAGGCACTTTCTGGTAATGCTTGGTTTTGATCATGTGGACGCTGAGGTCCTGCAAGGACTCGAAGGAGTGTCCACAGTACATGCACTTCAGCACCTTCTGGGCATCCTCCTTCCCCTCCATCTCCATCAGGGAGCGCTTCCTGGGCTTGGACCACCGCTTGGTCTTCTCGGAGTCCTTGTCCCTGTTGTCGTCGCGGTAGTGGCCTGTCTCGTTCATGTGCACTGTCAGTTCCACCAGCGTGTCGTACGCAGCACTGCAGTCTTTGCACCGGAACTTGCTGGCGCCCGTGAAGACGGAGCCGTAGAGCTTATTGTTCTGGCGGTAGAGCTGCACGGTGCTGAACAGGCTGGGCTCAGGAAGCAGCCCATACGAGGACGTCTGCTGCAGCGTCTTAGCCAGTGCAGCCTGGTGCCAGTCGTACCCGGAGCTGCTGCTGGTACTGGTGGTACTGCTGTGGCTGGTGCTGGAGCTGCAGCTGGTGCTGGGCGTGCTCGTGGTGGGGCCAGTGGTGCTGGCGGGGCAGGTGGGGGGTGTGGGTGTGGGGGCGGAGCTCTCCTTCTGGCTGGCATCGTTGGTGCTGGTGGTGGAACCCGACTTCTTTAAATCCAGAGCTAAGCTGGACCAGCAGGACTCGGAGAACAAGTTTGCATACACAGCTTTGATCTGTGCCAGGCTGTCCTGGGGGTATGAGACACTGTCGGGACACTGCGGATCCTCCTTCTCTTCTCGAGAGGAAGAGCCTTTGAAATGGGCTAGCTGGTCGCTGCTCTCGCTGAAGGGCGACCCGTAGCCGGCGTCCTGGTTAGTCGCAGAGCTGACTGGGGAGTTCTGGTAGCTCTGCGCCTCTTTGATCTCTGTCTCTTCATTGCACATGTACTCACTTTCCTGAATGTCCAAAGACAGCCCGTCATCCTCCACGTGCTCTTCATCTATTTCTGCTGCCTTCAATTCTTCCTCAGGAACATAAGCTAGGAGAGAAAAATGAAACCCAGTCAGAAGTAAATCATCTTCAAGGACACAGCCTCCCCAGCAGTTAGATGATCTTTAAAAAGATATTTGTCAGCCTAGCTCCCAGGACACAAGGCTACCCCAAGTTTACATATCTACCCCTTTGCAGGAGTTAGGTTTCAAAAGGTGCTGTCCCCTCCTGAGTATGTCTTTAGCAAAGGGGACTGAACTAGAGGATGATGTCCCGTGCTCATCCCAAAGATGTCAGGTTGACCCTTGCAGCCTGGTGGAAAGGGCAGGAACTTGGGACTCCAGCCACCACCTGCCAAGTACCCCTCCTATAGGCTGTTCCCTCTGTAAGTGACCCAGGAGTCCCCTCGTGACTTCCATATGGCAAATATTTGTAAACACCCATCGGGCAGGACCTGGTTATCAATTTTCAGAGCAGGATATTCACAGACAGTATTATATCATTTCCATAAATAAAAACACTCCTCAATGGCAAGCAATGAAAACACTCTGGTCTTCACCAAAAGCATCAACATGGCACAGCCAATCTCCTGCCTGGGCAGAGCAAAGTGCCACCTGCATGGGGCTGCCAGATGGCAAAAGCCACGGTTGTTCACCAAGGCCCAGAGCAGACTCATTGATGGCAGCCAAAAGCTGGAAGGCACCGAAATGTCCACTGATGGCTGGAGGGACGAACGTGGTATGGCCCGTCCACACTCAGGCTTGGAAAGGGAGTTCTGACACGCACTGCAGTGCGGATGCACCTCGAGGGCATAGCGCTCAGTGAAGGCAGCCAGTCACAAGAGGACATGTACTGCATGGCTCACCTCACGTGAGGGCCCTACAGTCACCACATTCACAGAAAAAGAGAGCAGAATGGTGGTAGGTGCCAGGAGAAGGAGGGGATGGGGACAGAGTTTCCATCTGGGAAGATGAGAAAGTTCTGGAGACAGAGGGTGGTGATGGCTGCGCAACAATATGAATGTTCTTAACGCCATGAAACTGTGCACTTAAAATGGTTAAAATGGTCACCTATATGTTATAAATATTTTATCACAATAAAAGCTGTTTAATTACAAAAGCCCAACGGTCCACGCTCCAGCCGCCTACTACAGGCCCACGACTGCGCAGTGGAGTGACTTCATGGGCTGAAGGCAGCATTTCCCAGAGGGGCCTCCGGGATACGGAAGTTGTCCCATGAATGAGGCTGGAGGGCACAGAAACCGAAATGAAACCTGGACTTGTGACTGCAGGACATGTCAGATCCTTCACTATGCAACACGCCTTCCTAACTCTCAAGGGAAGACTACTGCAAGAAACACTGCCTCAGCTTCTTTGACCAAAGCACTTTTACTTACTTTTCCCGTCTCGAGGGAACAACTAGCTGGACTAGAGTTCCATCAACAACTTGGGATATTTGGGGTTCAGATATTTTGCAGAAAGTCCCTATTAAAATGCATTCATCTGACCTGAGAGGGGTGTCTCATTAAATATCATCATTCATGATCATATCATCAGAGCCAGGGCCTGAGGGAACACGACAAGGAGCACACACGTTTTCAGGGAGGACTGCTGGGAGGGACAGAAAACATCTTGGCCGCCCAAAGGGAGGATGCCAGGGGCAGCGGGGAGCAGTGTGAGAGCCTCAAAACCTGCAAATGCAGGGCTTCAGATTCTAGTGGCAGCCAGCACTCACAGGCACATGCACAATCACACGTGCATACACAAGCACACGCACACACACACACACAATGAAAGACGACTGAATCGGTCATATGGAGAGTCTTCTAGTTCAGGCCATCCCGAGTGCTTGCATGCACTGCCCTTTTTGCACACGACAATCTGCACACCTCTGTTCACGCATTTCATGGCGGTCTGTGGAAAAGCAGCAAAGCCAGGAATCACAATCCTGTTCACACTGTGCTGTGAGTGTGGAAAATAACCAATCATGTAAGACCCCAGGCCTCAACTACAGGCATCAACATGTGGGGGATGTTTGAGATGATTCTATGACTCTCCTGTAAAATATAATGCTCAAAACATTAAAAGATAATTGCTAAGTTCAGGCACATTGTCATTCACCCATAATTATTAAAGGTTTAGGATGGCCCAGTTCTGAGGGTTCACTTCTGGGACCCAGGGACCCCACTTTAAGAACCACTGGTCAGACTCATCACCTTTGAACCAGCCTGGCCTGGGCCCTGTTGGCTTGGGCCACAAGGTGCAGCTCCTCTGTGGACTCGGAGGGTGACTCTGAAGGCTGTAGGATGTGCTGGGCAGGGCAACGCCTGGCGGAGGCAGAAGGCCCAGGTTAAAGATGTTGGCAGGCCTGAGCATGTGCTGGCCTCGGCCCCAGGCCCCTCCTACTGTGTGTGGGAGGCCCTTCTATCAGGATCAACTATAGGAAAGGGCCTCACGGCTTTCGTCAACCCATCTTTGTGAAAGGGAGTTTCATGGCCACTAATGCAAAGGAAACATTTAGCTTGACTTGGATCTGCTCAGTTCGGGGAGCCCATCACCGCTGGCCCACTGCTCTGTGTGCCTCTGCTCCCGGCCACAGGTGCCTGAAGGCTGCTGCACAGGCTAAACCAGCCATCCCATGGCCCACGCCAACCTGTGTGTTCTAATAAGTGACTTTGTGTTCGTCAGCTTGGGCTACCATATCCACATACTGTAGACTGGCTGGCTTGACCAACAGAACTTCCTTTCTCCCAGTCCTGGAGACTGGAAGTCCCAGGTTAAGGTCTGGCAGGTTTGGTTTGTGGTGAGGCCTCTCCCTGGCTTGAGGATGGCAGCTCTCTCCCTGATTGGCTCTTCCTTCCAGCAGGTGGAAAGAGAGAGCTCTTCCACTTCTTCTAAGGCCACCTCTGTTGGACAATGGCCCTGTGACCCCATTTAACGTTAATTACTTCCTAAAGGCCCCTTCTCCAAATACAGCCACAATGGGAGTCAGGCCTTCCACATATGAATGATGGGACACAATACCGTCCATGGCAGGCTTTCATCTCAACTCTGAAAACACAGAAATGGGAAACTTGCTCTCATGCCTCTAGGGTGTGTTCAACACTGACCAATCCTCGTCCCCTTGCTTGGAGCGGGCGCCCACAAAGGATAAGGGTCCGGAGTCAGGGCTGTGCCTCAGGGCCTGGCCCAGCATCTCAGGACCACATAGTGATGGCCTCTTCCCACACCATATTGCACCCTCATGCTCCCGGCAGGCGCGGAGCGTCGTCCAGACCAGGCTCCAAGACAGTTCATTCTGCACCCGGGAAGTTCCTAGGCTGAGCTACAATGTATCTCATCGCCAATGTGTGTCACAACAGATTGGACCTCACAGATCCACAGAACGAGAAGGCCCTCCTAAGAAGTCATCTTCCCAGCAAGCCATTTCCTTGCGCAGATGTCCACGGCCCTGTGTGGACTCCAGGGAGTGCGGACGTGGAAGGAGGGGGTCCATAAAGTCTCTGCCCTAGGGACAGGGACTCATGTCCCAGGGAAGAAGCAAAGCAGGGTGATCAGGCAGCCTGTGACCGGGTAGGGGAGGGACACTTTTGGAAGGCAGGGAGCCCCACGTGGACCAGGGTGAAGGCTGGGCCCCCACAGGTTCAGACTCTCCCTGCCCGCACCTAGCATGCCCACCTTCCAGAAGCCGTCTGGAGGCAGCTTCTCACTCCCCACCCGGTTGCACCTGTAAGCAGCATGTGGCCCTGTCCCTCGTCTCCAGACCCTCGGTGCCCGCTTCCCCCTCCCTGTTCTGAGCTGCCGTGTCCCCAGGTCTGCCTCCTGCTCTTGCCCGTTCTTACTACAGCCTCTCTCTGGCCAATCTCACCTTCTCCACAACCCCAGTGCCTGTGCCCACCACAGCCATGGGCAGCCCTGCACACCTGCCAGACACAGGCCTATCAGGGAGGACGCTTGCCATGCTGCCCCCATGGTGCTTTCAGGGCCTGGCCCCATGTAGGGCCCATGGAAGGAGCCCCACTGTTCTGACACAGATCTAATGTGACATGGGTGCTCCACATCACACCTACATTGTGTGCAAACAAAATGACACCCCACCGCCCTCTCCAGCATCCACCTCCTCAAAACAACAGCACACTTTCTCCTCCTTCTGAATCTCCAGATTCAGATGTTACCGAATAACCCCAAACGAGAGTATCCGAGGCAGAAAAGCAGCGCCATCCTCAAAGCCTCCTGGTCCTCAGGCCCCGCATCGAAACTGGCCCTGCACTGATGACCAGCTGTAGCCAGAGCCCTCCAATGTCCCCAGATGACCTCCCTCCACTCCTGGTCCGTGACATTCTCCCTTCCCGCAGACGCTGTGCTCCCGACAACCCTGAGTTCAAGCCTCTGTTGAAGCTGCGTGTCCCAGGCAGGGCGTCTGGACCCTCACCGCTGCCCCGTCTGTGCCTAGCCCTCCGTGCCCAGCCCGCTCTATCTATCTGGTCCCAGGCAGCCCTTCCCCCGCAGGGGAGCGCCCAGTCTGGATGCCAGCCCTCCCCCACTCTCTGGCTGGTGTGAGCTACTGGGCCCTCCCTCATCCCTCCAGGGAGGCTCAAAGGTCATCTCCATATGCCACCCTCTCAACCCCCTCATGGAATTCACCACTCCTGGAAGAATCTGGAGCTGTTACCTGTCTGTCTTCTTCATAGAGCGGTGAATTCTTTCACTCAACTAACACAGCACAGGCTCCTGCGCCTCTGGGTTGAGTATTTTCATCCCATTGCTTCATTTAATTCTCACAACCCTTTAAGCTAAGTTATCACTGAAACACCTATTCCACAGGAAAGAAAACAGTCTCAGAGAAGTTGACCGACTTCCCCATAGTAACACAGGAAACAAATGAGGGAAACATGATGTGAAAGCGAGTCACTGATTCCCAGCCCCGGTCTTTCCCCTTTGCCACTATCGGGATCAAGTTATTTTCTTTTGTCTCATTAACATCTAAATGCCAGAGAAGATATGGAGTAAATGTTTTTGAATGAATGAATGACCAAAAGTAATTCTGTATTAAGTATTTAGAACAGCCATTATGTGCCAGACACGGTGTTATAAATGAGAGAATCTCAAAGAAAAAGAGTAAAGGGAGAGAAATGTTAAAACATTGATGCTCTTTAGCCCAATCATTTTATTTTTTGAGGTTAGCCTAAGAAGTTAATATGAAATGCAGAAAAAGCTTCATGCACAAAGATGTCCCTTATACAAGATGTCCTTTTACACACATAAAACTTGCCATGGTCTAAATCTTCAACAATAAGGAGTAGTTACATGAACTAGTGTTTATTCTCAGGATGCAGTATCCTTCAAACATGAGAAAGTATGTTTTAATGACATGGAGAAAATCATTAAATGAAAAAAGCAGAAGACAAAATTATATACACAGTACAAAGAAAAAATCCTTTTCAAAGAATGTTAGTGTTTTCTATCTAGATAATAAATACACAGGTTATTTATCATTGAATGAAGTGGTTCTTCACAAATATCTGTATTTTTGAAATCTTCAATATTTTCAGTTCAGCCAACATGGACTAGCCATTGAACACCATTACTGGAATGAATTCGCTAGAAGCAAATTTTCACAGAACGTCTACCAGCCGCAGCCACAGTCAGCAGTCAGATCCTGGGAATTAGGGAGCACGGAGAATGGCAGGGCCCAGCCCGGGGCAGGAATGTTGGGAAAGACTTTATCAATTGTTACTGTGTTTTAATGTTAAAAATGAAAGGGGGTTTGGAACGATCAGGGATGCAGATGGTGTCTGGGTTGAGAACATGAGTGAGCTCCTGCCCCGCGCTGCCAGAGAGGCTGTCCTGGGCTGCTCTGCCCCAGTTCCCCCAGGTCCCTGACCACAGCGGCCACCTCCCACCGTCCTCCTGCTCCAGCTCCTCAATTCCACAGCCACTGCAGGGCGCTCTCCATCCAGCCTTCCCATGGGAGGGGCTGCAGTGTCTGACAAACAGGAGGGCCGGCGGCTCACCCACACACAGTTGTCACCATGCTAGGCTTAGCTGATGGGGTTTGCTCACTGCTGTCCTTGCCCTCTGAACCTTCTGGCAATTATACTTTTATCATATACTCTTCCAGTTTATTGAATCCGGATGATCTTCTATTTTTCAGCTATTTTACTATTCTACTATGTTCTTTCAGCTCACCATATCTATTTTTTTAACTAGCTAACCTTTTCCCCTCTAACTTACAAGAGATGCGAGGAAGAATAAACCTTCAAGACAGCTGGGAGGACGGCCTACCTTCCACCCCACATCACTGGGCACCATTTCTCACTGGCCCGAACTCGCCCTCCTGACCCCAAGCAGCTCTCCTGTCCCCCTTGAATAAAGCACATCCTCGCCATTCCCCCACCACCCCGGTCCAGGGGCCCTGAGGCTGAAGTGCTGGTCAGGGTGGCCTCTTGTCTGAAGCTCTTGTGACCATGGAAGGGAACAGTCTTTGGGACAGCCACAGACATTAGTGGGTGCAAGGGACTCAACGGCCCCACAGACGGAGGTGGGCAGGAGGGCGTCCCATGAAAGACTCCATATTAAATCTGTGACTGACTGCCGGCCTCACCTTACCCTCTTCCTCGCATCTTCCAAGACCCTTCGAGGCCTGGCTTAGTTCCAAGGACTCAATAATAATACAAATAATAATAGTAACTGGAGCCACAGCACCACCTCTGGACGACCACCTCCAGCAGCCAGCACTGGAGGACCTGTGCTTCTGATCTCCCCCGTCACAGCTGAGTGGCCAAGGACCCTCCCAAGGCTCAACCAGGCAGCAGCAGGCCAGACTCCAAGCAGCCTCTGCCTCCCTCCACGCCCGGTCTTTCACGGTGCACTGAGTCTTCCGGTTCTTCTGCCCCCACAGGCCCCCAACAAGGGCCCGTACCCTTCCAAAACTGGGGAGCAGGCAGAGAGCACCAGATCCCAGGGCCAGAATCCCTCAGAGGGACTGAAAATCAACAGAGTTTCATTTTAAGAGTTTAGGACCCGGGGAGAAGGCGGCCAGGAGTCATGGGACAAAGCCTGAGATAGGAGAAATTCCAACCCAGAACCCAGGTGCCTCCAAACAGGAGCAACCCAGCACCTTGGCCTCCGTACTAGGCAAGGAAGGAGTGCTTGGATTTTGCTAAGTCTGTATCAGGGAGGAATGTGCCAAATCACTTTCAGAAGCCAGCACCCCCCACCCCACCCCCAGGCTATACCTGTCACACACAGCAAGGTCCACTAATCCACCCTGGATGTGTGTAGGGGTGATCCAAAGGGGTGCTCCCCAGGAGCCTGGGCCTGAAAAGACAGAGTGAACTGGGGTGGGACTGACACCCCAGTGGTTCACCTCTATGGGGCTTACACTAGCGTGGCCATTGCTGTGGTTTCTTTAGTAGAACAGATCCCCCCACCTACCCCCTTAGCGTGGCAGGAGGAGAGAGAGATGGAAGGTATGGATCTGATGTCTGGAGAGCATGGTAGGAGCTCAGGCTCAGATACGTACACACAGTGTGACCCGATACACTCGCTCGCTCCTTGGGACCTCGTTTTCCCCACTGGAACAACCACTGTCCCCACTGGAACAATGTCTTTTGGGGTTATAGGAAGTATTTATGGCAATGACAGAATCATCACCATCAGTATGTGGCCCAACTGTGTGCTTGTCAGCTGCTGTGGTCTCAGTGTTTGTATCCCCGCCCTCGAATTCCTCTGTTGAAATCTAACCCTCCATGGTAATGGCAGAAGGAGGTACGGCCTTTAGGAGGTCACCAGGAAAGAGCCCTCAAGAACAGCATGAGTGCCCTTATCTTTAAAAAGTATCCAGATTGCTGCCTTGCCCTTTCTACCACGTGACGTCACAGTGAGATGACGCCATCTACATACACACAGGAGGCAGGCCCTCACCAGCTCCCAGATCTGCTGCTGCCTTGCTCTCCCACCTCCCAGGCCCAGAACTGTGAGTAATACATGTCTGTTGCTCACAGTCCACACACAGCCACACAGTCCACAGTGCTCTGCTACAACAGCCTGAAGGAGCGAGGACGCCTGCTCCTCCTCCTCCTCACACCCCGCAGACTCACAGAATGAATCAGAAAACATCCTGCACACAGATGTGCCATCGTCCTGTGGCTATGGGAACCTGCTTAGCTTCATGCCACTCAAATAAATGGTAACAATGGGAACAAAATGACGATATGCCCATCCCAGCCCAAGCCCATCCCTTCAGTTAAGACTGAAGCTGAGCCAGCATCAGTCTTAACTGTTGTGTAGATGGTGCTCTGACAGTCAGTTGTGAAATTTGGGCCACGGACCAGCTGGGCCCTTCTTGTTCTTCTTCTCCCCGTGCCTGCCTTTCAGAGGCTTTGCTGATGATTAGAGCATCTGCCAAAGAACAGAGGAAGGAAGGGAGAGGTGGGGAAACCCACACCAGGCAGAAATGCTGTTCCTTGTGAAGAGCTCTTTGGAGGCCTGACGGAGGAGGTGGTGGACACAAATGACAGCAATGAGGTCAGGAAACTGTCTACCCAAGCTCTCTCTTCCTCATTAGCACACGTAAGTGAGAGCTGGCTGTGAAAGACGAATGGATGTTCAAAAGTCACAAACTCAAACGCAGGTCTTCAGTCCCTGCTTGGTGACTGCCTTACAGTAAACACCAAATTTCACTATTGTATTGCCACCTGGTGAAACTATATAATCTTACCAAATTACATGTTTATCTAAATCAAACTATTTTGCAGACTGGCAAATGTGATATCCATGAACAGATGGCCATTATATCAAAACACATTTACTCCAAGGGGCCAATTCACAAAAGGGGCCTCCCCACACCTAAGTGATGAATGCACAGCTTCAATTCATTGTAGAATCTTACGAAACACTTTCTTCCAAATTTATAATTGATCACTCATAAAGTAACATCACCTTCGTTATGGAGAGAGCAGGTGGTTTTGATGAAAGTTAGAATACGCTGGGAAACCAAAAAATGCACAGAGAGCAGACCCAGGCAGGGCATGGCCCTTCCTCATCAGGAAAGGAGGTAAAAATACAATATACGTGCTAATTTACTAACATCGCTCCGATTTCTTGCAGGAAGACTGACACCCTGCCAGGCAAAGCTGAAAGGCCACTTTTGCTCTGACATGATAGAAACAAAATTTTTTCTATTACTTTGGCAAATTTTAGTTGCCTGATACCAATCATTAATGTACTGGTTTGTTAAGCATTTGATTTATAACAGAACTATTTTATTTACTTAAAACCCAATAGATGATGGGTGCACCAAAATTTCAGAAATCACCACTGAAGAACTTATTCATGTACAATGAAAAATAGAAATATAATTTAAATACATATATTTCTTATTGTTATTATATATACATCATAAACCAGTAAATGTTAAAAAAAAAAAGAAACAATTTTTAAGAATTTCAGAGTCTGCAAATAAAATGACCTAATGGCTTTTCCCAATTCTAATTTTAATTAGGAATCCACAGGTAACTGTTTTAAAACAAACATAATTTCTTCTTTCTCTCACTGCCCCTGAATTCAATTTCAAGTTAAGTGGGGAATAAGAAAACTAATTTAAGACCCTCTTGCTGTTCCCAATAAGCACTTTAGGTGTTAATCTTTTGTCTAGAGTTTGTCAACAAGGTACTTAACAAGTAGCACAAATCAGAGCTTAAACCGTAATGTAAAAGATGAAAAACTTTGATTTTCAATGGTGTCAGGAAGAAAAAGAGTGGTGGAAATGTTCTCTTACTCCAGAAACCAAGCTAGTCATCCCCAAGACGTGCATATCCAATGACCTGCACTCAAAACATCAGCCGATTTCAGTTTTTACCCCCACGTCTGGGGAAAGATAAATCCCACCCTGAAGAAGTCTGATGACTCTGGGTCTACAAACCCAATATTAGCCAACACCAGGTTCCAACTTGGTATTATCTGACCCCCTGAAACTAAAAAAGGACTTTCATCAGCCAGGGTAGGGCTTGCCCTGATGAGAAACATTTAGAAATCCAGAGAGGAGACTTGTGCATGGCATACCTCTTCAAATGGCTGAAATGAGTGTAAAGAAACATAACGCAGATTAAGTACCGGCTCATTCTCTGACTACATGCCGCCAGCCATCACCAAGAACTACTAACAAACGTCGCCAAATCTACTACTGCCTGATAACCCAGTTACCTTCACAGCACTGCACACTGTACTCTTGCAATACTTCAACACGAAGTTTATTCCAAAAAGGTGAACTTCTACAGGCCTTTCCAAGGGTCTCAGGGGATGGGAGTGAGAGATCAACGAGTGAAGAGGTCTTCCACAGTCTCCAAAACCCACAAAGGGCTTATGTCTCAGAATATGTCTCCATTTTAAAAGCCAGTAGCTTATTCCCATAAACACACAGGAACAGAAAAGCAATGGGAATGCCAGTCTCTAGGCCGTAGCGGCGTGGATGCAGGCAAGTGGCAAGGACGTGTACCAGGCACCCGTGCTGCTACCGATGGGAGACTAGCACTAACACCCAGCACAGAGTTAGGAGAACTTTTATCTTTAAAAGTGGCTACGGACAGAAATTATTTATCAGTGTGATGAACCATGAGCTAACACATCCTGCATAATTGTCTCTATACTCGACTGGAAACCAAATAGAAGGTAACGTAACACCTGACTTTACTTAAATCCTATTAGTAACAATATTTGGTGTCTGAATCAAAAGTTATATCAACACTATCATGACAGAAAATAAAATTCTTTATCTTAATAATTAGGTTTATTTTTACTATTATCAGTGAATTCTCATAATTGCTTTACAAGATGCCTTTTTAAAAAAAAATTACTTTGGCAGAGAGACAGACAGACAAAGATATAGAGAGACATAACAACTTACAAGTTTAGCTAATTATTTGTGACAATCCTTTGTTTTCATTATAAGCTACAATTTTCTAAACATCTTTTGTTTTCACTATAAGCTACAGTTTTCTAACAATCTTTAGTTCTTATGGGTACAAATGTACTGGAATATATTATGATATTTGTAGAAATGCTTATTTCTAGTGATTAACTTATCAGAATATCCTTTACCAGGGGAATGAGTACAATCTTTTAGCCTAAAAGATTTTTATAAGAGAGGCCACTGAATCACAGAAAATAGTCACTACCTCTGCATTTTCTCCACTACACCCTCACTGTTGGCGTCACCAGCCCCCCACCATCACCCCACCTCCACCTCACGAAAATCTGATGAATGAGTAAGCTTGAAAATGGTAACTGCAGTATAAAATTCTTCTTTTACAATTACGTATAGAAATAAATGACATTTTTCCCCATCAAATAAAACAAAGACTCCAGATCATCATTTTTGCTATTTCTTTTTGTGTCAAAACAGCTTTGCCATCACTCCCCCACCCTTCCTGAGCCTAGCGCGATGGTGCAGAATGTGACAGTGTGAGCGTGTACAGTGTGTCCTGCCATTGGGGGGACACGCACAGCACCCTACAGACTGCAAGGAACCATATGAACCAGCAAGCACCAGCAGCCCAGGAGGAGGCGCCGCCGGCCTTCACACGCACTTGTGGGTGGGTGTGGCTGTGCGAGAGTGCACATGTGTGTGCACACAGGTGGGAATGTGTGCAGGTGAGTATGTATGTGCGTGGGTGTGAATAAAAAATTTAAAATTATATAGGCCCTACCATTCCCAAAATGGAAATGGGACAACTGGATCTGATGGTTAGACTTTATTTTTTAATTAAATCTTGTTAATATTTTTTGTCACAAAATGTGCCTTCTGGATGCCAATGTGTCCCTGAAGATACGCTGTCATCCTGAGCAACATGAAATTCTGTGTGTTCTAATGTGAGCGGACATAAGGCAATGTATACGGTCCCTCTTAGAGCCTCATATGACACCAACAATGTGTGACCTGACGGTTTACAATGTAAACACACACACACCGTCTGAAAAACATTTTCATCTCAAATTGTAATTATATGAGGCACAAACATCACATCTTTAGCAAATCAGATAAAAATTATGTTTCTCAATTTGTAGCCCAACATTGTTTAAAACATCTTTGTTACTTTAAAGAAAACAAGACTCACTCTAGTCAACAGTCATTTTTAGGGATGGGTGAGAAGTGACAGCTGTATTTGTTTTTTAATGGCTAAATGTGGTAAAGTTGCAGATTCCCTTGAGTCTTAATAACACTGGCTCTGAGCAATTAGGTTTGTATTCTCCCCGAACTTGCATCTTAATCTGTACCCCAATTATGCACAAAATAAAGGTGTTTTCTTAAACCATCCTGTTTTATATTCCATAAGAGGTGAACACTCCCAGAACGCTGCCTCACTGTTATCGCTGCTCTGTGGATAGATGAACAAGTGTGGGTGCTTTGCTAAAGAGCTGAAGCAACAATAGAAGAAAGGCTTCCCCGAACATGCTCTGCTTTCTAAAAGTCAGCTTCAAATCTATTCTGAAAAATCTAGCAGACACCCCAAATACCCACACACACTATGGAACATCCGTGCACCCCATCTCTTCCTCCTTGGTGGCAAAACATCCTGATGAAAAGCAGAAGGTGTGTCCCCTTCATAAAAGGTGCTCAGCTTTTGCAGTGTTCCCAAATTTGGATGTTTGGAATCATTGGGATATTAGCATTTAATATGACAGACCAGCTGACTAGGTGTTTCCATTTCTAACTTATCTGGATAGTAAATAACACAGTCTACATGTTCAATTGCAGCACTTTAGAATGAAAATATGTTGAACAACCCACATTAACATACTTGGATTGACAACGATGCTATGGGACACGTATTCCCCTTGCTAGATGACCTGATATTCTCTCTAGAAGGACAGTACAAGTATAGGGATACAGTGACAAGGAATTGAGTTCCAATTTAAATTCTTTTTAAATAGCACTAGCAAGCCAAGTGAAATGGCTCTTCTTCACATTAACAACTTAAAGAAGTAAAGTGACTCTCTAGGCAAAGAGAAGGCCACTCTGAAAAGGATTATTTCCAATTACAAAGAAATGAGGAAAATACCAGTTCTCCTTCCTCCCTTTAAGTTTTAGCAGAGTCCTAAGAAATCTAGTAGAATCACCCTGTGGTTTTGCCCAGCTGAAGATGAGCCTGGCAGGCAGCCCATTAGAGGGGTGCACACAGATCCCTGGCCCCTCCTCCCCTCTTTCCCTCTCATCCTCCCTTAGAATGAAAAGAGCACGTTATTAGCAAAGGTCTGCAAAGGAGACCAAGGCGCCTTGCGTGCCCGCGCAGTTCTGCAGGATTCTCATCTCTGAGACCTGCGTGCTCTTCCTCTTCTATCTGATAAACTATACATCCGAGCATTCTCATTAGGGCTCCCATCACCAAAGGGAGTGGAGATGAATCAGTCTATGCCCCTCCCCTCTCTGCTCTGTCGAGATGATTTCATTGAAATGTTCATTTTCATCCCTGCTGGCAACATTGGAATGGAGTATTTAACCTGTTTCCATTACTTATACAAATTACCATTATGGGGTAGGACAGATGTTAGAATCACGCCACATAACTGACTTCCATACATTCTTTACAGGAAGCGAGTGGAGAAGGAAGGCAGCTAGATCATATTATCCAGGCTCAATAATGTTCTCTCTGTTACCAGATTCATTAACTTCGCACATCAGCATTTCACTTTCTTTCTTCGTGGAAATTCCCAGGCTAGCTGGACTCATTTAATTTGGAGAGAGAAACCTTTGTCAGTGATAATGTTTTGATCCGGTGCGTTAAGGGGGTGGGGAGGGGACCAGGAAGCAGGAAGGGGGGAGGGGCAAGAAAAAAGAAGAGGGGGAAGAGGAAACAACCTTGTCGAAAATGCTACCTTCCCAACATGGATGATAAAAGAGAAGTCAGTTAGAGAGGCGGGGACTCAAAGATGGCTGTCACTTCAGATAGGCACGGGCACAACTCACCTAGACAGATGACACTTTGGTGGAGCAAAATCCTGCTGCATTATTGAGCACACCAGGGATGGGGCTCAGGAAGACGCAGGCCCAGGGTGCCTGGGGCACCCAGAGAAGTGAATTCTGCAGGTGAGTGGATTTCACTCTTCATTTGCATCCTTGAGTGAAGCGAGAGATAAAGTTTCCCAGCTAAAAAGATGGAAGAAGGTGCTTCAGTCCTAGTCTGGGTTCAAGCCTCAAGCATTCTTCACAGTATTCCTCGTTGATCTATCCAAAGGAGAGGCTGGAGGGATGCCCACATAACGAGGTGATACGCAGGGCCCTTATGCTAGTCATTACTTGCACTTTCAAAAATTTAGTATAAACAATTCCTAGTCTAAGGATATTTTCTCCTATTTCTTCTAATCGGCTGCCTGTGAGGTCCCTGAGTCCACGCTGCAACCACGTCTCTAGACACAGACTATAAGTGGGATTCCTGGAAAATGCACAAGGTTTGGGTAACACAATTTCTAAAATAAATGATGCATTCATGGGGCATAAGAAACAAAACAAATTCTATCCCATTTGTTTCTGCAGGAAAGTCTCTTACTGAGACCAGCTGAAGCAAGCACAGGTCCTCCACTCCCAACTTTTAACTTCATTTCCATGCTTCTCTCTTTCCCTTTGGCCTCCTTTGGTTCTGCTCATGAAAATGCTTGGAGAACAATGTTGAGTGTGCTTCACTTAATGAAAACAGAGGGAGAAAGAAAAGATTCAGAAAAAAAGAAAATACACTAAAAAAACCTAAACTACACCATGGGAGTGGGCTAAATAGTGGAAGTTATTAAAGTCAAGTCAGAGTAGGAAAAAAGGATGTTTGATGCTAACAGTTCCTAAATACTCACGACAGTAGCCTGAAAGAAAACAGTATACACATGCAAATATATTCTCTGTAGAAAGGGTAAAAAGCCCACTCCAATCATCAGAAGCAACTTTTTTTCAGTGGCAATATTGAAATCTAATCTCAAATAGGAAGAAAATATATTCTTGGATAATGATCCACCTGGATAGAGAAGGGTATTTTTCCCAGCACACTTGTAATTTATTTGGGAGGACTATATTTGAAAGAAAAAAATTATTTGTTCTTGGATAAACATTTCATACCCACAGAATATCTGCTCAACTGGCATTATGCTTTGCATTAAAATGTCATTGAATAATAACAAGTTAATATCTGTTGAACCCTTCCTCTGGACCAGGCATCATTGTAAGTACTCTACATGTATTAACTGTGTTAGCTCCTCACTGACGCTACAAGGGGAAATCTGATTTCACTCTCTATTCCCATATGAGGAAACTGAGGCACAGAGGTTAAGTGAGGTGCCCCAGGCCATGCCATCGGTAAGGCAAGGAACAGGGGCTTTCCCTAGATGGTCCACCCCACAGCCGGGTTCCTGACACACAACCATAATGCCGCAATGGGCCATCTCTATCAGCAACTGTAAGTGGCATGAGTTTAAAACTGATTTCAATTTCAGAATAGGCTGTTTGCAAAATCAGGTCCTTGTCTACATGAAGGTCAACAAAATTGGTCTTGGGTAGTTCTCCCTAAAAGTTCTGGTCACATGTATCCGCCATGACAGGCTACAGAGGACACTATTTTCAGGACTGCCATTTATGGGTGGCTACAAAGCCCTGTCGGAATCTGTTTCCAGCCACGTCGACTCGGGCTCCATCACAGGACACAGGTAGAATGGTGGCTGCTGGGAGCCAGGGGAGCTGGGAACAAGGGGTAGTGTTTAATGGGTACTCAGTTTCAGTTTAGTTTGAGAAGATGAAAAAGTTCTGGGAATGGATGGGGTGGTGATGGTTACACAGCAATGCAAATGTATTTAATACCACTGAACTGTACACTTAATAATAGTTAATATAATTTTATATATCGTATCAATTTTGTACATTTTACTACAATAGAAAAATAAGAGGATCAAAAACGTCTGTTTCCAACCACACCAGCCAGGCTCCCTCTGTGGAGTCAGCTCTGCTCCACCCGACAGCTGCCCCTCGACAAACAGTCTCCAGCATTGCCACCTGCCAGCCTTCAGGGCCCTCCCCCAACTTCCCCCAGCCCATGATTCCCCCACACCCTGCGGCCACTTAATCATAGCACAGGGGAGGTAACCACGGGTCTAGTGATCTGTCTTCCTGCTGGGCCAGGTCTCCTTGAGCACAGAACAACATCTTAGTGGACCTTGGATCCTGGCAGCTAACATGGTGCCTGGAACAAAGTAGCTGTTCCATAACTACAGGCTGGATAGTGAATTAAAGAATGAGCAGATGCTGCATGTAATCCAAAGCAAACCGATGCAGATAAATGCACTGAGGCTGTGGCTTTTTCCCATACATGTGATGTAAATTTCCATGTGGCCCAATCACCTGGGAAGGTGAACCCTGCTGTATTAGAGCAGAAATACGTCTTTTAGCAATCTCTAGCATAAAATACTTGTTTCAGGAGACTTTTTTAAAAATCGTATTTCCAGTATGCTGGCCACCTAGCCCATGTGGCAGTCAACATGAAGCCTCACTGTCGTCAATCAAACACAGTTCTTCCCAAGTTCTGAAGGCCCCAATGATTTGACTGTGAATAGGAACAACACATCAACTGGAATCATAAAGGGAAGAAAATGGGGTGGAAAAGGGAAAAACAGCCACTCTGAAATCCTGTCTCAGAAGATCCATCTTTCCTGAGTTGTGCCTCCCGTTAAATCAGTAAGAATATCTGTCAGAGACATCGCACTACACCATTTGGCTGATGTCAAACCTAAATAAACCAGATCAGAAAACCAGCAAGTGGCAGGAGGGAAATGAATGGGCACAGAGCAGTCTCACTGTAACTCGCATGGTTTGCTCGCTGATTTTTTGGGGAGGGGGAGGAGGGAAGTCGTGGCAATCACCACAGTCATTTGCAGTACTAATGTCCAATTCAGCCTCCTTTCATTCCCCTGATTTAGGTGGTCAGAGTGGTTTTGTAGCCGACATGGGGAAGCTGCGCTGTTTAGCAGGCAGTTTAATGGGAAACTGGCAGTCTTATTTCTTTTCTAGATTTGGTTTGTCACTAGGTCTCCATTACATGCCACTCAGCTTTGATGTCTTTGGACAGGACTGATCAAAAGATGTCATTTGACCTACACAGCATGGCAGAAACTTGGAGAAGTCTCATAAAGCGACACTCTGGCTGTAAATAAAATGACATTATTATTTCCTCTCTCCTATCATGTAGAAAAGCCAATTATGGTAATGCACGGCATGTCAATGAAAATACAGCAATCTTTCTGGAGCAGCGACTGCAGGCATCAGTGCTGCAACTCTCCTTCCTGGGAAAATATGCCCATTGGAAAATGAAGAGGGAGGAGGTGATAGATGTCTTAAAGACGGTTAATAAAACCCTGGACAGCCAAGAAAAGTGCAAGTCAGCAAAACAATTGGAAGTGCAAAATGCAAACTGTTAAGTTTCCAAATTATCGAATAATTTAATCTTTGGTGATTTATATTCTGTCACCAAAACAGCCAGTATCATGTCCTGCATTTCTGAGCATTTGACTGACAGGAAGGGCGATTTATATTGTTAATAACCCCCTTCGAATCCACTTCTTCTTAAGGAAGCTGACTCGGAGGGGAGGGGAAATTCTGACCTTGTCCCTGAGATTCATTTAGAAGTTGCAGTCATGAGGTGTAGTGCTGTCTGCCCTGTGTCGAGGAGACGATGTAAAATGTCATACAGGATACTGTGCTGCTATTGTTTCAGAATGCCCGATTTTATGCATCTCCACTTGTGCAAAACATTCACCATCTTTCTCATACTCAAGCATGTGTCGGAACTGATATGCATACGAAAGGTCTCTCTTCCCCTTTTCAGAAGTATTTCTTATACCCAGCATCATTTCTGTAACAAACGGCTATCATTTAACAGTACATGCTTATTTACTCCGTTTAGGAAAGAACTGAACTCCTTCCCTCTCCTTTATCCTCTCTCCTCCTAATGTCTCCTTCTAACTCAGAGACACTTGAAGCCTATTGCCTGTGATGTGTTTCAGGACCCACTGGAGCAGCCCCACCACTGTTTACACTCTGGAAGCAATGAGCAGCATTCCATCTCCTTGAATCCCATCTCTGGTTCTTACTCCATAAGCCAAACCTCTGAAGAAACTCTTGCCACTAAGCCCACACACAGTGTGGCTGCCTGACTCCACGGTCTATGGGTGAGATGGGGTCTGTCTGTTCTGTGACCATCCTATGTGTCCAAGATGCAGCATCAACCTGGTTTTGGTTGGCATCATTTCTTCAACTTGGAAAAAGACGGCTTCACACCAGCTTTTGCAGGATTATGGGCAGAGCTGCAATGTAAAATGAGGTTTTCTCCCAGAGGACACATTTTAGTATTTCTGTAATCATGGTGTATATTCATTTTAAGAAAAAAATAGAGCCATGCAATTTGTGTCCATTGAAATCAAGGAAATAAAGCAATTTTCAGAGCTACTAAGTCTATAACAGAAATAAAAACTTTTTGGCTATGTCAGAAAATTTTGAAAATGCTCTTAATTGTTTGGGTAAAAGAAATTTCATTATGACAAGTCATTTCTAAGCACACACTGCAACCACATCTTTTTTCCCTGCAATTTAATTTTGATGCATAATACAGTGCAGATTAAATTTAGAAGCTTCATCACATTTTAGAAACTTTAAATAATATTCTTTATGTCAATACTGCCAGGGGCGTAACAAGATCTGACATTTGTAAGGCTACAAATTGCACTCAACACAGTCCCAGGGAGTCCCCGCCAGGACTCAGCGCCCAGCTCCTGCAGGTGATCTATAGGAGCCCACAACTATAGTTCTTGACTCAAGCACCATCAATTGCAATCTGCAGGTGGTAGGTGAAAGAAAATTTAAGCTGTTCAATTTTAGTGCCACTTTTTGGCTTTCAAAAGACATCCTTATGTTTCAAGAGAATATAAGACTGTGACCTGTTTTCCTATCCTCTGTTGTGCTTCCTGAGGACTGCATTAATTACTATTACTTCTACATACAAGTTGGATTTCTGTTCATGAATATTCCAGCCAAGGTGTGTAAGCAGCTCACACCCACCTCTCCTCGAAGCTCCTGCCTCATTACATGGGGACCTATGTTATCTGCACATGAACTCAATGAAAAGGGACTCTATGAATTCTTGTTTTTACCTGGAGGCCTAGTATTATCTACAACCTATAAATCAACCCACTGCATTGAAGTCAGGAGGCTTTCCTCAAAGAGCTACTGTTTGATCTATTCCTAACTTGGAAAGAGAACTCTAGAACAGATGAGTCGACTTCGACAGCTAAGTGTGAGGACAAGGTGAGGCCCTAGCACCGGGCTGCAAGTCTCCTCCCACACCACATGTGTATCATGGGCTATGGTCTGTCACCCTTCTAGTAAACCTTGTCCAACGGGACAGCATCGATCACTCGCCTGGGGATAGGGACCTCTGTGGTCTAGGCTCAGGACACCAAAAAAGGTGAGCAGTGCAGGTCTCTGTGCAGTAATACAATGTTAGTACCATTGCTTTAATTAAGAGTTTCCTCAGGCTAAAAGGCTCGGTTCTTTCCAAACAACACTTTTGTAAACTGATTCCCAAATCTGACAAGAAAAAAGACAGTGTATTGTTAAGCAATCCTAGAAAAGTGTATTTCAGTAAATATAAGTACTTTATTGCCTTTTAGGTGGGAATTCATGAGATTCGTGTAAGGGGGGAAATAGTAAATTCATCATCAGACAAGAAAATGACAAAGCATTTCTGCATTTCTGAGTTTTGAAGGGGTCTCGTCTAGAAAGTGAGAGGGAATGAGATGGGGGAGAAGCAGATTTATCCACTGGATGTTTCATTCTCTACCCCAATATTAAATTTTATGTGGGGAATCTAGGAGTTTAAAAGCTTCACATTTTTGTGTAATAAAAAAGAAATACAATATCCTGTTGCTATGCACAGTGACACTTTATGCAGCAAAGAAAACCATTCTCCTTAGCTATTCTTTGAAATACGACCTACGACGTCATTTAATTTTTGAAAACCCTAAGGTCATGTAACACACTTTCTCTGTCATTTGTAAGTACATTAACTCAGTGGCCATACAACAGTGAAATTATGATAATGGGTTGCTAAAATGGGTCAGGCAGGCATTGCATTTCATGTTAGCTTCAAACAACCATCAGAACGCAGCCCAAATCAAATATGACAGTAGAAAAGCACAGTTTACTTTTCTTAAAGTGTTTCTACTTACTCAAGCACACATACATGACGAGCCAAAGGAATCCCACTTCAGTGACCTACAAGAAAACATTCCACTCAAAGACAAATTTCTCTTAAATTTTTCTTTTTTTTTTTTTTTTTTTTGCTTTAAAACTCACAGATGTCGAGATAAAAGGGAAAGAAGAGGTCAAAGTGGGCTGCTTTCCAAAACATTTCTCTACCACGGTCCAAGATTTGAACAAGTGGAATCACATTCTGCATGTAAAATTGCTCTACAAAATTAAAATATTGTAAAACAGAAGCATATTTAACGTACCAATTTAAGCCAAAAAATCTCTTTTAATAACACTTGTTTTGTGCTGAACTCTTGTGAGAAGTGAGAAGAAACAGAAAGTAGAAATTTATTTTAGCTGTGGATAGTACATCTTTGCCTAAAGCGTAATTGAGTAAAAAATGCCTAGAATTCATAACTAGAAATGTTTGTCTCCTCAATGTCAAGAAATTCCTTATAAAATAACAGATTTGACACTAAAGTTTAAGAATAAACTTTTAAAAAGACATTTAAGTATGCATGCCCTGATAAGCTTCTCCTGACTCGCTTCCATAATCCCGTATCTACACAGTTCCTTCCCTTGAACGCAGTAGCTGGCCTTCAGTTGGCCCAGGTATCATGCTTCTGTTTCAGGAGACCCTGCTAAAGAACTCCACCTCACAGCACAATCACCTTGGGCTCAGAATTAAGTTGCTAACTACCTATGTATCAGAGTGCAATTCCTTTTAAATAGCCCTTTCCCTTTCTTCTCCTTCTCCTACACTTAAAAAAAAAATCTGTCAGTGTAATAGTTCCTGGGAGAACGCTAAGCATGAGGTTGATGAACACAAAGGCACAGAAACACCACCCGCATGCAGAACTTATCTGAATGGCAGAGATAATTGCTAAAATAATTATTTTGATAGAAGCCAGCTGAAAGCTTCTGTAGTGTATTTTACTATTCCCGTTAAGGGTAAACTATCCATTTCAGATATATACTATCCACGAACATATTTACTGGATGACATTTTGTTTTCAATTTCTTTTTGGAAAAATAATCATATCAAAAAGCAGGGACTTTAAGAGGACAGCCAGCTAAATATATTTTTAACACATACTTCTGATTATTATACTATAATCTTATAAATGAGTGGCACTATGTGATCTTATGAAGCAATATCTCCAGTCTATAAAATAACACTGCATTTATAGCAAGAGAAGAAACATAAAGGATATTCTGGACTATTCTATGGTTAGCATCAGCTTCAGCTCCTTGAAACGAGTAGAGTTGATGGACAATGGAATAGAATGTAGTATAACTACAGTAGCCTTGAGCAAAGACACAATTATAGCTGAAAAGCATCTTAGATGCCTGACTGTTGCTAGCATCATGGTATAAATCAACAGTTGCTTCTTTCCTTTTCCTCTGCAGCTTCCTCCCCTCCAAATCCAAAACACAGAATCTTCCAGTATCAAAAACTTAGTAAAAGGTCATTTTGTTTTCCTCAATACTATAAAAATAGCATAACTGGATCTGACATCCATATGTAAATCAGCTCAAGAAAACACTGATTTTCCTTCACACTGAATTATTGTATCTGTACGAAATGTTGATACAAACAACACAACAAACAAAAAATACCATCTCTGTGGTTTAATCCCAAGATGAAATAAGAAACATAGACATATTGAACATGGTTACCGTCTCTTGGCACCATCACTAAAGCAAACCATTTCCTTAACTGATAAGTACATACTTAATTTAATTATGTTAAGAGTTAGGAATGCTAACATTCACTTGCAAGAAAAGGGATTTATAAAATATACAACAAGGTGGCAGAGAATATATTGATTATTGATAACTTATTTATACTGATATTTAACACAAAACAGATGGGTGTATCTCTCTACGAGACTGAGAAAGAACAAAGGAGACATTATTTAAATGGTAGTGATGTAAATGGAGGTGCAGGTAGATCTAGCACTTCATGGTCCTCAAAAAGGTGTCATAAGTCAAAGCGATAAAAGTTGAATTTGCTTTCACCCTAGAAATAATCTTAGCTTGGTAGATTACATTCCAGATGATTTCATGCCCTTAATTTTTTTTAAAAAAGATATGACCACAAGTAACATGTTTAATCAAATATTTAACGAACCTGTGTACTGAATAGTATGAAGCTTCCTGACGCACAACACACTGACTGCGGAGGCAGCATGGCTTAACAGAAAGAGCTCTGGACTGTTACCCAGAAAACTGGCCTCTTGTCTTAATCATACCACATTGCTGGGAAACTTGAAGAGGGTCCACAATCTACCCTGAGTCTCTGGGTCCTCATCAATGAAAATGGCAGGGTTGGAGCAGACAATCTCTAAAACCCACTGTGACCTGAAAATGTTCTCTGAGCCCCTTGAAGGCCAGAAGCACAATGCCATGTACAGGGCACAGATGGAAGAGAGGGTGGTAATGCTTGTCAAGGAGAAGAATGGAGCTTCCCTGAATCTAAACAGATTTCAAAAGGCACAGGAAGAGGAAAGTCGCTGAGAAGAGGGACTACATAAAGGGAGGCATGGCCACCAGAGACTGTGTGGCACTTGGAAACAGAGAAGTGCCTTGCTGCCATCCCAGAGTGAAGGCTGCATTTGCTTTTGTTATAACAGGACCACTCTTGAGGCCAGATATATGCTTAATGCAAGTGCATTTTAAAGAGAATAAATACTATTTTCTCAGGTTTAAAAGAACAAACCTGATGGTCCTAGCCAAGAGGCCAATTGACAATTTACATTTATATTGTAAGCCCGTAAGCCACAGTCTCCATGTCTATATAGGCTATAGTCTGGGTAGCACCTGTAACAATGCTTGGCACACACTTGGTGAATATTTGTTGAATAAATAAAAGAAAAAATATAGAAAAGCATATACAATTATCTTTAATATGACTCAATGTCATGTAGTACAACATAGTACCTTACTTCATCACTCCTGCCATGGTCTTTTGTTTGTTTGTTTTGTATTTTTTATAGTATCACTAAAGGGGAAGGCAGCTCCTTAAGGTCTATAGTGACCACAGTCTTCTGGTAACCTACTGGAGCAAAATAAATGCTTTCTGAGAAATCAGGAGTTTTGCTTCACCAAGCTCTTATTTCAGTGTAAATTTCTTCCTAAAAAGGAAAGCCTCAGAGACCAGTTTTGCATCTCTCAACTGGCTCTGAGAGTCTGTCAGCTTTTTCAGGACACCATCTCATCGAAACCAGCAGCTTCCCCCCGCACTCTGAAGTCACACCGGGCACAACCCCTATCTCCTGGAGAGAATACAAGGTCACTCCTCCAACTCTTCCTTCTCAACACCAAAAGCCTCAAGGGTTTGGCGTAAATGATGGCCAAATGCCATATGAGTTGTAGCTACTTATTTCCTTGTTCGTTACACTTTAAGTTGATTTGTAAGGTTATCCTATATGAAAATTAACATGCACTCCCAACGTCAAAACTCTCATTTGATTTCAAATACCCAAAAGCAAGTCTTTTCATTTCAGCCAAAGGTCCTGCAGCATTCAAATGATGACAGCAGCTCTTAGAAGTGCACTGTAACTTTCTCTTATCAGTCATTTAAGAACTGAATACACTATGTAACTATGAAATGAGAAATTATGTTGTAAACAAGACAGAACCAGAAGCCTTGAAGAAAGCCACACAGAACTCACAGGCTGTGCACATGTCAGTCTGGGCAGCAGCCCCTGCTGGAAGCAGTGGCCACCCTCTTGCTCTGCGGCTGTGCTGAGGGACTGAGGCTTTCTCACCTCTGGTCGTCTCATCCAAGTTCGAGCTGATGGTCGCAGTGCATGGGTCAGGCCATGCATCAAAGCTGCCAGTATGAGCTGACAAGACTCCTGACATTCTTTAGAGAATGTCTTTCTGTAAAGAGGTGACTGTTGTCCTTCGAAAGAATCACCCTGGGAAGGCCATAAATGTGTTACAATGATGTTGCCATGAGTCAAAGCATTTCTGGAAGGTCTCTATGGCAGAATCAGACAGCAAGTCTCTTAAGAGATACAGTTCTCTTACCTACTGTCCCAAATCCTCCACCCTTTCTCATCTCTCCCTTCCTTTTCCTACTTGGCGGGGTAGTAGTCCTTAGAGTTGTTTGTCAACACTCAGGTCCTGCTCCTCCGGGTACATCGCGGAATTGGACTTCTCTGTCTCCGTGGGAGGAGATGTGGCCAATGAAACGTGAGCGGAAGTGATACAGTTTCACTCCTGGGGGAAGCCCATGAACCCCACCATGTTGCTCCTGGCCGAGATCCACAGCCAGGAAAAAGGGACGCACGTCCCATGGATTGAGAAATGTCCCCATTTTCCTTTGACATTAGAGCTCCTGTAAAGAGAGTAGGTATAAAACTAAGAGATCGCCTGAAGTCAAGCCGCCTGTGGGTGCCTCGAACTTGGAGAGGTAAGGCTTCTCTGGTGTATCACCACCACGGCCGTAAGCTTGGGTCTGATGCCTGGGCATTCAACCAAGGCGTGTTTCACATCAATGTCGACTGAAGGAGTCACAAAGGCAAAACTGAGGAGCATCCAGGAAACTCCCAGTGAAAAGGCTGGGGCGATGGTCCTCCCCTCACCTCCCCAACTCTGCCCTCTGCACACCTTTATGAAGATCAGCCAGCAGCTGCCTGTGTCTCTCTAGTGCAGGACAGACAGCCTGAACTTTATGCACAATACTGGGCTATGACAAAATAGAAGGAAAAGATGACTTCGTTCACAGACACAGACAGAGATTCTGCTGGTGCTCTTCTGCATATTCCAAAACCATTTACTGAGCTTCTGCTACTTGGCACCAGACTACTTCTGTGGGGAATACAAGATGAAGACTGTCTTTGTCTTCATAGAACTTAAAGGTAGGATGTGAAAAAAGGAAACCTTCAACCCATTTGAATACACAACAAAATGCTGTAAGCAATATCCTAGAGTATAGGCCGAATGCTGGGGAAAATGCAAAAGCGGGAGATATTTTTCTTTTGTCCAGGAAGATAAAAATAAATATTTGCTATTGAAATGAATTCACATGTTAGTGACTGAAGGCCAGGGAAACACGAGAAGCCGCAGGCTAAGAGGCTGGCCTGGGGCACAGAAAGAACCCCTCCGGGGCCAGGCCTGCCCTCATTCGTGCATTCGTTCATTTATTCATTTACTAATTCACAAGGTTAGGAAGAGAACGGCTGAATCATGGGCCGATAGCTGCCATGAAGCACAGAGCTGACTTGAGACCTGAAAGTCATCAGCACAAAGGGCTGCATGGAGCTGGGACATCACACACACTCAAGAAGTGGAAGTTGCCGTAATCTATCCAGAGGGGTTCCCTTCCAGAAGTAGTTTGGCAATTAAAAGTACGCATACTCTTTGACGCCAGGATATCCTACTTTTATATCCTTGGAAATAAAAGCACCCATAGGTAAATACCCAGCAGCATTGTTTAGGGTGATCCACAGCCTGAACATTCGCCAATAAGGTAAAGTAATGTATCCCCTTAGTTGCAGGGGATACATTATACATACTGTTTTTTCTTCTATACGCACATCCCCATTATAAAATTTAATTTATAAATTTGCCACAGTAAGAGATTAACAATTATAATAAAATAGGACAATCATAACTATGTACTGTAATAAAAGTTTTGTGAATGGGGTCTCTTTCTCTCTCAAACTATCACACTGTACTCACCCTTCTTCTTCTGTGATCTGTTGATTTGATAACCAAGACAGCTACTAAGTGACTAATGGGGGCAAGTGGCATCTACAGTCTGGATATGCCGGGCAAAGGGGTGATTTGTGTCCTAGGAGCGACCGTGTAGGACTGTACAAGATTTCATCACACTACTCAGAATGGCACACAACTTAAAACTTACGCATTTATTTCTGTAATTTTCTGTTTAATATTTTTGGACAATGGTTGACTGCCTGTGGGTGAGTAAAATCGTAGAAAGCAAAACTGAGGATAAGCGGGGCAGCTACTGCAATGGCCACTCACATGCGCCGGCCACACCTTGGAGAGTCTGCAGCATGAAAGAGACTGAGTGAAATCTCTCTCTGGACCAATGATCGTGACTTATTTTTAAGTGCAAAAATCAAAACTGTGCTGCAATGAATTCCATTTTTTAGAAAATAAAGAAAACCCCACACACATTCATAAGTTTTCACAGACTTATGTGGGCACATAGAAAGGTGAGGAAGACAGAACCAGGTGGCTCCTATTGGTTACCTTGAGGGGAGGAGGAAAGTGAAATGGACAAAGGGCAAAAGATGAATGACCTTCTTTGACTTTTTCTTATAAAATGTCAATGCTTTATAACTTTGTATTACTGTTAAGTATCTATTTTTATAATTTTTTTAATAGCAAGTTAAGAACATGTGAGTAAATGGCAGCTGGCACTAACATCACCACTGCCATCATCGTCATCCATCAGTGGATGGCACAGTCACCTGCCCTGATCTTCACTGTGAGTTCGAGTGAGGAGGGCAGTCCTGGATGGCTATTCTAGCATGGCATTTTTCTCAATGAGGGCCATAACTCACTAGTGGATCATGAAATCAATTCTGTAGCATCTTTTTAATAAAACCGAATAGAAAAGTTGACAACCTCACCTTAGTAAAGTCTAGTATGTTTCTGACACACTGACACACACATTTATATACTGTATCACCATGGAAAATATATTTATTACAGAAAGTCATTCTCTAGGAGAAAAAAATTTCCCTTTTTCCCAAATAAAGAAATCTTTATTTTTCTTAAATGAGACCTGTAAAGCTTAGTTTCTTGCATTTATAAAGCACACAAATACTTGCAACTTTACACAGAAGCTATCTAACCTTTACAGCAAATCATGCCCACGTGCACTTATTGAAAGCAACCGTTATTACATGTGAGATTTTAAGTGTGAAACAAGTATATATGGGTGCATATGAGATACAAGCTCATACAGTAGACACTAGAGATGTTATTTCAGTACAAAATAAATGTCGCTTGGGGGTGCGGCACTTGCAGAGAGCACCCTGACAGTGTGTACCACGTGCACTCCCTCAACACATCCAACAAAAGCCACATGGTGGCCATGGAGGAGCACAGAGGAAGGGTCCCTGTACGGCCTTCACACACTGCAGTGACGCTGCAGACACCAAGTCATGCTCAGGTGAGAGAGTCTCCCAGACAGAGGAGCAGCAGCCGGCAGATGGGACCTAGGAGCAGGTCGAGGCCACCTCCAGGAGCGCTGCTCCACAGGCCAGAAATTCCTCTCTTCCCACTCTGCTAGGAGTCCAGATGCCCCCTCTGATGATGAGGCTGTGACGTCCACAGCCCCGTGTGCAGCCCCGGTTCTAAGCACAGAGCCCTCCTATCATTTACTTCACACAACAGCTCTATCATTTTACAAACTGAGGCACGTGAGGCACTCAAGCTCACAGAGCTAGGGGATGGCAGAGCTTCTGTTACCACGGGAACATGTGCAACATGACTAAGGTGACGACTGGCGTTTGAATCCACGAGGAGGAGGAAGGGAGCGTACAAACATTCTTGCCTGATGCTTCCTCATCAGGAATACCAAATCAGAGAGATCCCAGAGGCAAAAGCAAAGCCGTTCCTTAGTTCATCTGCAGACACCAGCTTTTTTTTTTTTTTTTTCTGTCTACTAACACTAAGTTTCCTAAAGTAACTGAAGACTAAATTTTTAAAAAATGAAAAATTTCCTAAATTAGTAACTTACAAAATATCCTCAGATAATCAATAATCCTTAAAAACATTTTCTCATACAAAGTTGTATTAGTTCAAGCACTTGCTCGTATTAATAGGTGAAACTCTCACTTTCTCTGCCTTGTCCCAGCCAACATTCTGAAACATGGGCAGAATTACGTGTGGGTTTTTGGGTTTTTTTGTTTTTTGTTTTGGCACATGATGAGAAGAGGCATGGCTTACAACAGCAATAAAAAGGACCCGGCCCTTTAAAAAAGTTTAGCATCTTCTGTGTACATTAAGGTTTTTGGTAAATGTTTCAGATGAATTACTGCAAAACAAGGGAAATCACATGCTACTTGCGGCCTTGAGTAATCTGTCAACGAAGGAGGTTAGTTCATTAATGATCCCCCAACTGAAGGTCAATTTGATAAAGCTCTTTAACTGTCTTCTTTAAAACTGCAACCAATAGAAGTATGGGCCCCTTTCATCAGCGATGCAGATATAGTAGGGTGTTTCACATACATCTTTGAAGCAATAAATGCACATCACCACTCTTTTTTGATAAACAGGCAATACAATCAAGTTATCTGAATATTTTAAAAAGAGCAGCATTTCCCCATAAGTCTATCATCAGTAAAAATACTTCATCTGAAATACCAAAACTTAAAGATTAAAAAAAAATCTTAATTCCAAGCATCAAACCTCCAGCTACCTAGCTAGCCGCGGTTGTATTTGGGTGTGGAACAGGTAAAATGCACATCATCGAGATGTTTTTGTATCTACATAACACATGTTGCTTCAGGAATTACCCAAAAACTTCATATTGCATATACTCATGAAAATTACTAACATCACTAAAAATTCAAACAGAAACAACAATTTAAAGAAGAAATGAGACTTTTCCCCCACATTTCTTTCATCTAATTCATGAATCACTATAATGATGTTTATATGAAGATATTTATAGAAAATTCCAGGGAATTGCCAGTTCTGGCTTTCACTGTGATCACTAACACATAGACATTAAGAAATCTCTTCCCTCTCCATTTTGTGGCATTTTTAATAGGAGAAGGCGGAACTATCCAGTAAAGGCAATGATGTATCTTATGTAGGCCAGGGGAAGTAGACTCAGTTTAGGCTTCAGAATAACTATATACACCCCTCTACCATGGGTCATGTGGTTCAGTAGCCTCTGTGATCCAGCTGATCTGCTACGACCAGACCTGGAACACTTTGATCTGTCTGATTTCTGGGCTTCAATGACTCAAAATTAACAATGAACAGCTCCCCTGCCAAAAACTGCTTTGCAATTATTTTAGAAATGGAACCTAATTTATAAAGTAATGATACAATGCCTGTCAATGATAAGTAATACTACCGTTGAAAATTAATTCATCTTAAAGAAGTCATACTCCTTATGACTGCATAGTTACATTGATACTAGATCTTCTTTGAAAAATTGTTATTTAAAGCACAGAAATATCTGTGTCCACTGAAATAGTTTTAGTTGCCTATTTAAAGTCATTTGAGTGTCTTTATGCATTAAAGTGTTATCATTCTTGCCTTGGCCAATATCCCTATGAAAATAGCTCCCAAATTAAATTCCTAATAAATTAAGTTAATAATTCACCTTCATTAAGTATTTTAATTTCTTTAGTGAGCAATAAATAGTTCTGATGACATTCTTCTAGGACATAAGTACAAATGTCATTTTTCTTCATTAGCTCAGTCTCTTCCTGAGTACAAGAAGTAAAATACACATGCAAAAACGTGGTCTATTTGTTATCTTTTGTTTTTGTAACTGCAGCATCACTGCAACAATTCCATTGTGTTGAACAGAAATCAAACAATTTGGGCAGCTGTGTTCAATGAAAAGTAATTTCCTAGAAATCTTCAAACCCGGACTTCAATTTTTTCATTTATGTTCAATCTACATACGTATATTTTAACAATCAAGAAAATCACACAGGTACTAAAAAATACAAGTGGCATTTTCCTAGGAGTATTATTAGATATTGTATCACACATAAAATCAAAAAGAGTTACAGTTTTTAAAGCGACAATTGGCTTATATTATATCCCCAGCTATGTTAGGGGGAAAATGATTGGTTAGAAGATAGAAGTTATTACCTGTAAGTATAAATAGCATGTTACCTGTATTTAGCATATTTGTTTCCTATTGAGATACATGTACCCTGGTGGTCACATTCACACATTTAACTAACATTTCCTACAGCTCTACCAGGCATGGAAGAGCAGCATACCACCTCCATGGAGGTGTGAAAATGAAAGACTAGAGGTGAACAGGCAGACGTGAATTCAACCAGACCCACATATGCTGAAACAACACAGTGAGCGTCATCCTCTTCCAAATGCGATATTAGAGAAAGCATCCCAGATGGTAGAGGAGGAAGAAAGGAAATATACATGTCAGAGGAACAGAACCAAATTTTTTCCAGCAAATTCAACTCAAAGGATACATACATTAAAACAGATACAGAAGGTGTGTTTCATCATCGAGAGACTATATGCAAAAAATGTTTCCATAAAATACTTAAAGAATTTATACTATCAATTATATACCCTATTCTGGGGAGTCATTTTTGGAGGCTGGGTTTTCTGGATAATTGGGAGTTTACCCTTTTAAACAGAATTTTATAAAAATGTTTTAAGCACTGAAAAAAATCTACATAAAATCTACATGCTTTTGCCACACTATTTAAAACATGCTGAATAAAATTAAAGTTCTCTAACAACTAGAAATAAAACCTGTGAGCGATCAGTGATAACCAGAAAGGGCAAAGAGCTATTCCATTTCTAAGAAAAGGCCCACAGTGCTGTGCTTTTCATATTATTTATTATTTTGCTATAGTTTTTTTCCCTCTCTTCTTGCTTACTATTAGGTCATCTGCTATCATTTCTCTCTGTTATCTGTGTGTCTTTTCCCACTCCCAATTTACTACTTTTAATTTGCTGTAGCCTAGAAGATACTCATGAATATTAGAACTGTAAACAGAACAATAAAATTTAAATAATGATTGAGAACCTGGAGATATTGTCTACGAGTAAATAATGAATTCAGTACATGGACTTTTCATGCTCAGTGTCTTTTTATCCCTTCTGATTCTTAGTTCTGATCTAGAAAAATAAAGATGGCAATTAATAGGTTTCTGCATAGACGAGGTTTTACTATGTTTCAAAAAGATATTTTCTGTTAATGTCTCAAATCCTTATTTACGTATTATCATATTAAAGCATCCTGTAGTCCCATAAAGCAGTAGTACTCCCTTTTAACAGAGAAGAAATGGGTGGCTCTAAGAGACACATTTATTAAAACTGAGCAAAAACATGACTGTCAATTCCTTGCTTTAACTTCTAAATCACAGTGTACTCGAATAGCAAGCCAAGATTTAATTTCCATTTTTAAAACCAAACAGAAGCATGAAAAAGGGGAAAATATTTTACACTAGCTTAAAGATGACCATGAAAAGCTACCCCAAACACAGGAATACTGCAGTCAATGCTACGCCAGGCCCAGGCCAGGGGCTAAAGGATCTCGAGATTACGCAACAGGAATTAGGCCTGTGCAGTGGCAAATACAAACCCATATGATGTTATATGCTTTTAAAGATTCTCTCACCACTACCAGATAACACTGATCTGAAAAACTGGTAGGTATTTTATAAAGCAGCACATCTGAACGATATCTGCAAAAGGCCTTCCCTAAAACTGAGGACTGTGAGAAAATTAGGAAGATTTCATTATTAACACACCTTTTAAAAAATCAGGTCCTTTCCCTCATGCCTAAGCCATCTATCTAGTGGGCAATTTTTACTTGCACATATAGTTGCTTTCACTATTTCATTGTGTTTAAGCCCCTTTTCCTGCCAATTCACTCTGAAAAGATTTCACTTTTTAAACAGTCAGCCTTCACAGACTTGAAGATGGTTTCCTTTTCCAGGGTAAATAATCCCAGTATCTCACTGATTCTACACTAGCCAAGTAAAATTTCTGCTTCCCAAACCTCCACTGAAGAGCGGGAGTTCCTATGCTGCTACAGCCTGGGCTGACTTTAACCATTGATTATTTATTTGCAGAGGATGCTTTAAGGCATCATTGTTAACTGATATTTGATTTTTTAAAAATCCAAACACTCCCCATTGATTCATCAATGTTGAAGAGTTACAGTATTTTCTCAAAATAGAAAAGCCACAAGAGAAGGTCATGATAAAAAAGTACTAAAATCTAGTACTGAAATCTAGCTACCACATACAAAGGTAAACAACAGCATATTCTAATACAGACAGCTAATCAGAAAGATTCCCAAAATCAACAGCATCCCAATACACAAATAACCAGTTAAAATATAACAGAAAAGTCCATTCACAAAGGCGAAAATCACAAAAACAGATAAATAAATAACCTAGGCGATTACCTCTGAAAAAACTCACAAAACTTAATAGTAGCAAATAAGATTTGAATAAACTTGAAAATAAACCAAAGTTGTTTTTAGAATGGAAAATTTACCACTATAAAGATGCTGAGTATTCCAGAATTAATTTATTAAATACCATTTCAGTCAAATTACCCAAGGTGTGACAAAAATGATTCTAAAGTTTCTTTAGGAGAACAGAAAAAAGTAGTCATTGGAAAAAGAAAAGTAATGGGCACAGGGGGTGGGCAGAAAGCTATATTATTTAAATTGTATTTTATAGATATAGTACTTAAAACAAGTGGACACAGGGCAGGAACAGAGGCAGATTGTTCATTGAAATCAAAATGGAATTTGAAAGACAATTGCAAATATATACATATACACATATATCTATATTCTTACTGTACAATGAAGGTAGCATTTAGAATTCCAATTAAGAAAAATAGATTTTTAAATAAATGGCATTTAGAAAAACAATAAAGTGAGATGCCCTCCCCACACCATATACCAAAATTAATTTTAGATGTATCAAATACTTAAACATAAAACAATCAATTCATGAAAATAAAACAATATTTACATAATCTTGAGAATTGGAAGGCACCTTTAAACATCACTTTAAAAGCAGAAACTATGCAAGAAAGGACCAATTAAACTACATAAAAACAACTCAATATATCAAAAAATGCCATAACCCAGAGAAATGCATGTCACTGGTGGGATTGAAAATGTGCACGACCTTCCCAGAGAGCCAGTTGGCAGTACACGCACCAAAATAATTTAAAACATCCAAAACCTTTGACCTGGTAATTCTACTTGTGGGAATTTATCAACGAAATGATGAGACTATGGCCAAGATATACATACTATTAATTACACAGCTGTTTACAATATGAAAGTGGGAGAAAACCACACCTCCAACAATGGTTGATTTCTCCAATAATTTGTGCATAACAACAAAACGGGATACTATACGTACACTGAAAATGACAAAGATAGATAAATAGATATAGAGACAGAGATAGATATAGATAGATAGACAGACATTAATAGATATGCATAGGAAGTGATCCAGAAGAATATACACTCAAATATCAATTTTGGTAATTTCTGGATGATGGGATTCAAGTAAGTTTCATTAATTTTTAAATTTTTTTCTTTGTTCAAGTTTTTCTAAAATAAGCCTGTATCACTTGCATAATCTTAAAAGACAACAGAAGGTGGGGACTGCAAGTATAGAGATGCTAAAGCGATGAGTTAACACCTTTATTCCAGCTTTTCCAAATGAGTAAGATGATGGAACAAAGCAACAGAAAAATTAGCAAATAACATGAACGAAAATAATTCAAAAAGGAAAAAGTACCTTTGTCTCATAAAATATATGGAAAAACTGCTCCCCCCTCACGTGTAATCCAAGAAATGCAAGCTGAAACAACACTACTTCACAGTTACTAAACTGGCAAAGATTGTCAAATTAAAAAATACCCATGCTGGCGACGGCCCAGGAATATGATCGTTTTCATGCACTAGAAATGGAAAGATAGATGGATATATTTTGAAAACAGGTTTGCAGTAGGTGCCAAAGCTTGACCAAGCAATGTCAAAAAAAAAAAAAACCCTAAAGAAAGAATAATGAAAATGTATAAATTGTGTAAAAAGCTGTTCACCATTTAGTGAGTGAAAAAGCAAGCCAATAAATACTACCATCATCCCATCTTTGTTTGAAAAATATCTGTAGAGCAAAAAAAAAAAAAAAAAAAAAAAAAAACACACAAGAAAGAAAAAACCCTGAAAGAATTCAGATAAGAATGTTCACAGTAAGCTACGTTGGGGTAGGAGGATCTTGAATAATCCTTTTTTGGTTTGTTTATTTTTCTGTATTTTTCCAATTTTTCCATATAATATTAACACTTTTACAAAGAGGAAAAAATATTAGATAATTTAGAAGCTCCTTGCCCATAATTTTATTTCAAACTAAAAAGATAATTTCTAGTTCAAAATTATTTTTCTTCAGTAATTGACTTTACCAGTAAAAAGAAATAGAAGAACACTGACAAAAGCAAAGTAATTTTTTAAAAGATCCTACAAAAATAGCAGAGTGTGGTCTAAATAACTCCTGTGCATGGGGTTAACTACTACACTCATTGCAAAGAGGCATGTCCCCGCAAACACGCCCGGGGCTGGTGCATCTTGAGGGGACAGGCACTGAAATAGGTGTCGGGGGTCTTCAGACCACCCTTCGTCGGCTGCAGAACTGCGGCCAGGCCTCCTCCCTCCCACAGGCACCGAAGGAATCCATCCTGGACCCTTGTCTGTGCCAGGACATCAAGCCACTGTTGACCCAGTCCCGCTCTGGGTGACCTGTGGCCTTCATCCCAGACCCATCCGGGCGGTAAAGGCCCGGCCCGTGAGCTCTCCTAGCACCTCACGCTCTCAGAGGGGAGATGCACTCAGCCCTGCTTGCCCCGGGGCCAAGGCCGTTCCCGGGCTCAGTTTTCAGGAAGCGGGGACCTCATGCAGGTGCCGCCATGAGCACTGGCTGAGCCGACCCTGCACCGCCTGGCTGGCCCAGCACGCTCCAGGCACCCCGGACCCTGGGCCGGCCCGCGCCGCCCCGTCCACACCCACGCGGGGAGGCAGGAGGGCTTGCGTCCACCCTGGCCCCTGGCTGCAGGGAGGACAGGCCGCCTGCCAGGTACAGAGCGGGACGGAAGGGAGAGCCCACAGCGGGAGGCAAGCCTTCTAGAAAACACTAGGGACTCTGCGGGGAGAAGCTCCTGCCGGGGCTGGGCAAGTGGGGTGAGGGTGTGGGCGTGGAGGCTGGGAGAGCACCCTTGCGGCTGGGGACAAGGAAGAGCCTGGCAGGGCCAGCCAGGAGGTCATCCCACTCACCTACAGCAGGGGTGAGACGGGGAGGTCACCCACCCACCTACTGGAGGGGTGAGAGGGGGAGGAGGAAGTCACCCCCCCACCTACTGCAGGGGTGAGACGGGGAGGTCACCCACCCACCACTGACTGCAGGGGGGAGATGGGGAGGTCACCCCCCTCACCTACTGCAGGGGTGAGACGAGGAGGTCATTCACCCCCAACAACTGCAGGGGTGAAGAGGAGAAAATCACCCCCCTACTACCTACTGCAGGAGTGAGGCAGGGAGGAGGTCATGTGCCCCTGACCCACTGCAGGGGTGAGGTGTGGAGGAGGTCATGTGCCCCCCCACCTACTGCAGGGGTGAGGCAGGGAGGAGGAAGTCACCCCCCCCAACCTACTGCAGGGGTTAGACAGGGGAGGTCATGCGTCCCCCACCAACTGCAGGGATGAGGCAAGAAGGAGGAAGTCACCCCCACCCCCCATCTACTACAGGAGTGAGGCAAGAAGTCATGCGTCCTCCACCTACTGCAGGGGAGAGACGAGGAGGTCATGCGCCCCCCACCAACTGGAGGGGTGAGACGAGGAAGAGGAAGTCAACCCTCCCACCTACTGCAGGGGTAAGATGGGGAGGTCATGCACCTCCCACCAACTGCAGGGGTGAGGCAAGGAGGAGGAATTAATCCCCCCACCTACTGCAGGTGTGAGGCAGGGAGGAGGAAGTCACCCCCCCCACACCTATACAGGGGTGAGGTGAGGAGGAGGAAGTCATACCCCCACCTACTGCAGGTGTGAGGCAGGGAGGAGGAAGTCACCCCCCCCACCTACTGCAGGGGTGAGGTGAGGAGGAGGAAGTCATACCCCTACCCCTACCTACTGCAGGAGTGAGGCAGGGAGGAGGTCATGTGTCCCCTACCTACTGCAGGGGTGAGTTGAGGAGGAGGAAGTCACCCCCCTACACATACCTACTGCAGGGGTGAGGTAGGGAGGAGGTCATGCATCCCCCACCTACTATAGGGGTGAGATGGCAAGGAGGTCACCCGCCGCTACGTACTTCAGGGGTGAGATGAGAAGGAAGTTACCTACCCTTCCCCCACAAGCCACCCCCATCCACTGCAGGAGTTAGATGAGGAGGAAGTCATCTGTTCCCCCCACCCACACCTCTGCACCCGGCGCCACCTACTGCAGGGGTAAGGCAGGGAGAAGGCCAGCTGCCCCTACCCACCACAGGGGTGAGAGCGATGCGGAGCCACAGGGTATGATCCTCTCCCCAGGACCCCGCGGGGGCTGGCGAGGCGCCCAGGGCTCTCAACCCGTGTGGCTCCGGGGTCTCCATGGGAGGAGTTGCAGGAAGACCACTAGGAAGGATGCGTGTCTAAGCAGCCTGCCCGGGTAGCAGGTGGGGCCTGGGTGGCCGCAGGGACAAGGGACAGACAGCAGCCAGGGCCTGAAGCCCGGAGTCCCGGGTGGGCGGGAGGGCGGTGAAGGACCCAGCTTTCCCCCCAGGAGCCCAGGGACCACGGTGGCCCAGATCTGGGGCTCCCATCCAGGCCTCTCCACCCCAGGGTGCTCGGCTCAGGCCCCGCGTTAGGAAGCAGACACCTGGGCCTTCTCCCACGCGGAGGGGGCTCGCCTGGCACTGCTGCTGGTGGGTGACCCTATGGCTTCACAGCACACCGGCTTCTGAATCCTTGCCTCTGCGGCTATTTCTAACCGTTCCCCCACACAAGACTTGGCAGACCGTGCAGACACCACAGAAGGTAATTAAACCATCACACTCGCAAAGCTGGACGCACAGGCAAACACATGATGTATTGTTAACAGCAAGTATAATTAGGCAAGTAAACGTATATCTATATGTCATAGTTAACTGAAATGTTAGCTTCCAATAAACGTATAAAATGGATTCCAAATGAGGGGAAAAAATTTCTTTTAGAAATTTGTGGTTTTCTATTTTCTTTCACTTCAACCCTCCATTAATGTGGGCCAATTAACTGTCAACTAGATTTACAAAAATGTGTTTACATTTTCAGCCCCGTATTTGTGAGTTCAGCATTACTCAATCTATCTTACGATAAATAACCTTTGGATTATGTGTAATGATGAAAGAGTATCTAAACAATCACAAGATAATGCCTGAAATACACAAGAAGGTGAGCATGAAGCAAACATGTGGGCCGCAATCTAGGACTTTCCAGACGAACCTAAGGGTGAATACACTTAGATCACCTTCCACAGGCAACTTCATCATATGATACTTCTGAAGGGAAAAAGTCTTCAGTAAAAACAGAATTATTAAGTTGCACCAAAATCAGAACCTTACACTTGAAGTAGAATACAATTACTGAGGCCACTGATATTATGACAGAGCTACATTGCTATCACTGTCTACAACATGATGAAAGTCTTATCTGTCTGATGGATACATAGTTTCCAGTATGAGAAATATTTTTGTAAGCGCGCATATATTTTTCATATAAAGCCTCAAATAATAGTTCTAGATGGCTTCTATTGTTCCAAACCTCCTCAAAAAGATTATTTGGCTAGTGCGCTTATCTTTATATTTGAGCAAACAGTGCTTTCTTACTGTGCTTTCGGAATGCACCGGAAGCCTAGGATTTACTTTCACTTTGCCTGCACTCTGGCTCTGAATAAATAAAATCTTTTGCTATCACCCTTTTCCACTAAAATGAACAGGAAGTAAAAAAAAAAAAAAAAAAAAAAAAGTAAAGTCTGAACATTTCAAATAAATACAGCAACAAGTACATTTAATGATAAGGTCACTGATATTTTTCACACTTCAAAAGAAGGACAAAGCTGTGCTTCTCTGCTGTGGGTGAGTGTGTGTGTGCTCACATATGAGTGTGTGACTGCTCCTCCGTCTCTCCCTTCTAATTATACCAAATACGGAGAACACTGGAAAAATTACAAAAATGGCTTCACCTCTATCTATATCAGAAAATCGCTTTACTGCAATAGCATTAAAAATGTAGGCACCAGTTCTCATAAGCAGAATGAGGGAAAGAGTGTTTTCCAAAATGAAATTTCAGGGAATCGTTCTTTTCAAAGTAAGATAACTTAAGGGGCAAGGCAATTCACGCAACTGAATCTAGCATCTGTTTTAAGTCATAAAGGCCATTACATTTTGTGGGTTGTGCAATCTGCTGTTTAACCAACTTTCTACAAAAGCATGGTGAAATGGCATGTTTAAAACCAAGGGCAAAGGGACTCCACTCACTGTGAGAAGAGGCACAGCTCCCCCTGGCAGGAGCAGTGTGGCCCTCTGGGGTACCTCTCCCAGCAGCAGGCCCACTGCTTCAGCCCTGACCGCTTGGCCCGCTCCTGGCCATTCCACCTCCTGTTTTATCTGTCAGAAAACACTGGCATTTGGTGAAGGTGTACGGTCGGTGGTGGGTCGATGCAGCAACTGAAAAGAAACTACAGGCTAGGGCACTTTTAGTTCAGTAACCCTGGGTAGCAATGCCTACCAAATGCTCTTCCTGAACAGAAAATTATATCTGGGTGCCTCCATTTGCTAGAGCAAAAAGATTATTCAGAAATCATATATACCACCAAAACACTGCAAGCTCAAACTTGAATAAATCCTCCACTCCCGCTCCCTCTACAACATTTTCAAGCAGGGCTTTAGTACTCCATTATTGTGAATGTTCTTTGGCCCACAGCAAAAAATATTGACAAAATTCTGCTTTTAAGACAGTTATTGTCTCTGTATACTTGATAGCAGCCTTCAGAAGTTCACCTGCTAGCATTAAATTCTTGAGTTTGGGTGAAAGGAGAGAAAATTTGCCACATCTCAAGCTCTTCTGCTGTAGCAGCAGCAAATCAAATTATTCTTTCAATTAAACTAGCTTTGTGCCTAAAAACAAAAAAAGGCCACAGGCTTTCTTCCCCCACACAGAGAACTGAAGCCATCACCCCTTTAAACCCCATGACTTGAGCATGATCTCCACGGCTTAGTGTTCTTGGATAATACAGCTCATAAAATTAAATCTACTCTCAGAGATTTCACTTATCACTGTGTGCTGTGAGCTTGCAGGCAATCAAGGGATCAAGAGTTCTGCATTGGGGTGCGTTTTGATGGACCTGATATAGGGATAGACCTACCTCTCTCTCTCTCTCTGTGTCACACACACACACACACCTATACTCACACACACACACACCCCTACACACACACACACACACCCCAGAAACCAAAAACACCCCATCAGAGGTTGAACAGAGAACCAGGGCCCCCATCGTCACCCCCACTGCCCTCAGATGAGAAGGGACGCTTCCCACCATGAAGCTCACAGGACTTCCTCACCTTTGCCACACACATTAGCTACATTTTAGCACTAAGACAAGCCCTGAACAGTGCATGCATCTGGCCAATTTCCTTCCAAAGAACTGGAGCTGGTCTTTCGTAGGAAATGCCCAACTAACAGATGCTCTGTGTTTGACTTTCTTTTCAAAATGTCGGCTTTCGAGAAGCAAAACGTGAAGCGCAGGTCTTGGTTGAATCCATGCTGATAAGGTAAAGGTGCTTCGGTGCTGGTGATGTGCCTGGAAGGGCGGTGAGGTCATGTTTGTTGGGGGAGTGGCGAAGCCTGCTCCCCTGGCACTTATTTGATTCAGAGCATTGTATTTGTGGAAGTCAGAGCCAAGTGCTAACCAAGATTTAACACTAAGACTAATCAGAACGTCACTTAGTACAAGAAAACACAACTTTTTTTCTGTTACGGTACATACAGTGGGCATCCATTGAGAACTTGGCATCTTTTGTTAAGCACCATGATTATGAATAATTTATGATAGAAACTGACAGTGACTTTATCATAAAGCTGTGGATGGAGAAATAGAAGAACACTCCAGGACCTGCCTGGATAAGACAATGACTTCCCGGATGTGAAACACAAAATCTGTCATTTGACTAAGCAAATTTTATAGGGACAAAGGGGTAAATCTGCTAAAATAAAATCAATCAGAACAAAACAAGAAACTACAAATCTGGCAGTTTTAAAAAGTCTCCATTCTTGCGGTGATTTGCAAGGAGACAGCCCACGTCTGGTGCAGCGGGCACCTGGAAAGCCTGACCTTTTTCTTTTAAGAGAGCTTCATAGGTTTAAAAATGGGACGCACACAGCAGCATCGTACAAACTAAAAAGATATTTTAAATACCAATTAAAGAGTTAAAAATTAACACTGACATACCCTTAAATATCCAGGGGTTCCTGAAAATGTCTTCACTTTAAAAAGAGGTATGCCTGCAAAGTCCAAGCTCCTGTTTGTTTCCACAGCTTCAGGTGACACTGGCTATTTCCCGCATCCAACTTCTAAAAATACCAGTGTGGAGTTCACCTCCTCCATGCATTTTTCTTTTTTACCTGAAGGCAAAAAGTCAATCTGGTTTCTCTTCACAGATTGTGGGCCTGGTTTTAATTTGTGCAATAGTCCTTTTGATAACAATGCCTAGTTAAAACATCCATTAAAAGTCTGTAGCAGGCATTTAATGGAAGGAAAATCTAATAGGGTTCCACTGCAACTCGTTCATTAACTTTTAAAAGAGTTCCCTCCTTCAGTGTTGACAGAGAAAGACAGGGCATGTGGGCAGAAAGAGGGAGGGAGAGACAGAGAAGAGAGAGAGATGGGGGAAGGTGGAGAGAAAGAGAGGAGAGAGAGAAGAGAGAAACGTTCACATATTTAGGGCTGGATTATAAATCTTTGAAAGGAATTCGGTCAAACAGTCGTGTTTTTCAGCCACCTGAACCAGCTCTCACTAAACCAAGGCCTCCTTTTCTAACTATTATACACTGTCTCAAGTCATAACAGGGAGACTCACCGGGAACCTCATCCCCCAGGAAACACGGGGCACTGAAGCTCGACGCTGCACCGAGCCTGCAGAACACAGCATACCCAAAGCGCTTTATGCCAGGAAAAAGCAAGGACGGACTCAAGATTGGCAAAGCAACGACCACAAAGAAAGGCTCACCATCCCGGGGTTCCGGCCCAACCACACTGGAGAAAGCCGGCCTGGTCTACCTGCCAGAAGGCAGGCTCTGTAACCAGGCCAGCGCCTCCTCCACTGGCCAACAGGGGGCCACTGTCATATCAGTCTAGGTAACAGCCCATGGGTTCACACATGCTTTTTCCAGCACAGTAATGCGCCACATCACTGAGAAATCATTGCATTTAAGAAATTATTGCATTTCTCAAAATGTTCAGTAGAATGCCTTGGAGAGGACAGACACTCAAAAATGGTTGTTGCAAGAATGAACCGGAAACCATCGGAGCTACAACACTTTACGGTGTGAATAACAACCTTACCCGGGGGTGATATAAAAGTCCAGGAAGAGTTAAAAGGGGCACAACCATGGGTGGAAGGGCCACCAACGGCAAAGGTCACCAGCCTCGGAATTTTCTGGGGTGCAAGGGAACCCGGAGCTCTGAGCACGATGCCTGCTCCCCCTACAGTGCAGCTCCACCACGCAGTCTTCAACCTGCTTTCCACTTGCTCCTTCCTGCTCCGATCTAGCTAGTCAAGCAACTTCATCCCCTTCCAACAAGCTTTTTCCTAATATAAAGTCCCATACTTACCATAAAATTGCTTTATGTATTAGAAATGTAGCATGTATTTTTTATACTGTTTCCAAGCTACATGGAGTTTCAGCGGCCTGGCCCCAGCTCTATTTTTTCCATAAGCCCTTTTCCTTCAGGACGTACATGTTGTGTTATAACTGAAAAGTCTGTACCAAGACCCTATTAATAATGTTGAGGAAAGGCAAAACTATCCAAGTTAAACTCAAAGGAGGACTATGCACACATAGTACATAAAAAAATGTTGGACTCTCAGGCTAATTTAGGGTTGCTAAGTCAAAAGATTGATGTTACAGGTGAAAATACATGGTGCCTGTCATTCTCCTAAATCTGAACATTCCTCAGCTAGTCCTACTGAATCCACTAACAAATGCCACAAGGAGGAGACCCTTTTCCAACTGCTGCTTACAATGACAAACCCACATTGATTCATCCTTCAAACCACACACAAGCTGCTGCTCCACAAAGCCCCTGATCTCCTCATCTTCCCCACCCCTCAGCCCACCCAGACAAGTAGCATCTTTCTGGGTTTTGACTCCCCATCACAAGTTATCTGGAATGCCCCCGTAACATCTATCACTTTCCACTTCATTAAGAGAGGTATACACACGTGTCTTTCTCCCCAACAAGACCTGCAAGCTCACTGAAGGCAAGATCCGTCCCGCTCATCATTGCATTTCTCAAAATGTCCAGTAGAATGCCTCAGATATGACAGACACTCAACAATGGCTGTTGGAAGAATGAACTGGAAACCATCGGAGCTACACCACTTTACGGTGTGAATGACAACCTTACCCAGGGGTGATTAAAAAGTCCAGGAAGAGTTAAAATGGGCCAGCCCCAGGTAAGCCTGCAGTATCCCTCTCGTCCCCGACTGGCCTCAGAACCCCACAGAAAGGTGCCAGCCATGCCCCAGCTGCATCCTAGGCTGTGCTCCAGGTATCTGCACCCAGGACCTCTCTGATCTGCCTCCAGACCTCACAGGCCCCATCCCCCGGGCTGTTCTCTTGCATGACCACAGCACCCCCAGTGTGTGCACCTCAGGGACAGCAGAGTGACATGCAGGATAGAGCAACACATGTTCACTAGGAGGCCCCTCTAGGGGTGGAGGAAGACAGAAATGGAAAGCAAAGAATTTCAAGACTCAGGACCCACGGACATTAGGAACAGATCTGCTTCAAACTAATACGTATAAGCTATGGAAACGCCATGCATTATGGCCATAAAATCCAAGCAACAATCAGCTAGTACCCTTCACCCAACCCTCTCCCACTTTAAGTCACCACTGCTCACTGCTGAACTGCCCACATCTCTGTCATCACCAAATCTAATAAAGACAGCTCTGCTGATATTTATTCTACAAAAGCTGGACCCTATGCAGAAAAACTTCTTAGCTATATGCATGTCTCCACTGAATTTGGCAGACATCAGCTACCATTTTGTTTGAAGATGATATCCAAATCAATATGCCCAAATCAAATAAACATTTTGCTAATGAGATGCCAAATTTCATGGAAATGTATTCAGAATGACAAATGGTGCACCTATTTACTGACCTCAGTTTGCTTCAACATGTACCATGGAATCAAAACAGTGCAAGTTTCTTGAGGATAGGCAACTGGGGACCTTTCTTTTGTGCCACCCTCCCCACCTGGTAAAGTGATAGGTTCCTTGCAGCTGCTGAGTAAGTGCCTGCAGATGTGATGACTCCCTGCTGGGACCAGCCAGCTCCTTCCTGTGTCACTGTGGGACCAGCAATGGCCAAAGTCAAAACACCACATGGTCAAGAGGATACTCTGTGAGTTGCTTATTATCAATGATAACTACGGGTTATCAACAACTATTGGTTATCAAACCAAATTAATGGCTGTTTCGTTGACAAAGTATTCTGAGCACATCTGTGATTCAGAGTGGGTTACTTCTCTACCTCCAGCACTCCATAAAGGCTGCTGCCCAAATGACAGGACATAATATAATCTTCTCCTTTGGTATCTCTCATGGGTTGAACAGTGTCCTCTAAAATTCATATCCTCCCAGAACCTCACAATGTGACTTTGTTTGGAAATAGGGTCTTTGCATCTGATATAATTAGTTAAGCTGGGGTGAGGTCATACTAGATCAGGATGGGTCCTAAGTCCAAAGACTGGTGACCTTACAACAGAGGAAAGGACACATGGAGAAGAAGACAGTGACTGGAGTGATGCACCACAAGCCAAGGACACCCACGACTGCCAGGAGCTACCAGGAGCTGGAAGAGGGGAGGAAGGATTCTCCTCTGGAGCCTTCAGAGGGAGGCTGGCCTTGCCAACACCTTGATCTCAGGCTTCTGGCCTCCAGCACTGGGACAGAATAAATGTATGTTGTTTTAACTATTGGTTTGTTTATGGTTTTAATTTGTACTGATTTGTTATGAATGTCACTAAATAAGGAAGAAGTTGGCTAAAAGAACTATACACAAAATGGAATAAACATTAGTAGCCCAGGTATAGAATGAAATGGCCACCGTGGCCCTCCCCTTCTGTGGACATCAACTCTCTCCCTAGGCTTCCTTGTCCACCTGCAGGCACAGACGCACACCCTGCCAACCCCCGGCCCCTGACTCCTTATGCGGAGGGGGAGACTTACCTGCCCCCATCAGCGATGCAGCAAGTGGCCACCCAGATGGCACAGGAGAGCCAGGCCCCAGCCAGCTAGTCCTATGGTGCCATCTGAACTGCAAGCTCACAACAAGGCTACCGATCGCTTTTACAGGGGAGAGATAGCACAGCTCTTCTAATTCTAGAAACATGCCGGGACTGCAGGAGCAGACCCCCGGCCCACTCCGGACTCTGGACCCCACAAGCTGCAGAGCACTTGGGTGCATACTAGAGAGACGACCCACTTCCTTGGGAACGTGTCTTGTTTTAAACTGTGTTCCCAGCATCCAAAACAGCACGTGCTCAATAAATACCTGTGACTGATGATAGAAAACAAAATTGTCATGGAGCAGCCAACATGCGAATGACTGTCCCATGGCCAGAAACTGTCATGAGGGCTCTGCCCGGGGTGCAGGTACCCCAGCAGCAGCCCCCAGAGCCCAGCAGGTGGATTCCATCTTCCTATACCAAACCCCGCACTTACAAATGACAAACACCCCCAAATGAGCCACTGTTCTGAATGCATTTAACTAAATAGCAGGTTTTTAAACCTGTTAAAAATTATTGATTCTTAAGATCAAAATTGAGTAGGTTTGTGTTTTGTAATGGTTGCAACATTGTGCAATGGGATCCTTTTGTTGAAGTACCTTATGGTACAGGAGAAGAGGAAACCCTCATGCAGGAAGTATCCACGCAGTCACAGGCACATAACTAAGCGGGGGACCAACCAGAAGCATCGGAGGAGCTCACGGGCGCCCCCACTGGTGAGGAGGACCAGCTGAGACAATGTCAAAACAGGAACCTGTGCTGCTGCTAAGTGGAGAGAAACAGTGTGCTCCAGCTGAGAGAAACCCATGGACTGAGATCATAAAATCTCACTGTTCACAGCAAGGAAAGGCTCCTGGTGCACCTGGGGGCAGGACCCATTGCAGGACGCAGCACACAAGCAACCCAACCCTTTGGATACTCACAGGCCCCTAGCCAGAAATTCTACACTTCACAATTATCTATATAACTCACTAAAATTTCAAGCTTGACCAAAGGCCAAAAAAAAAGGAGCAATGCCTTTTTTTCTTTAAAAGCTGATTCACTATCCTTAAAATCTGTAAGATTCACTATCCTTAAAATTTGTAAAAAATATCACTTTCAGGGAGAAATTGAGATCCTAAAACCATGTGTAAGAGAGAGGGCAGCCTTTAAAACTAAATCCGTACTTAGGCAGCGGTAAGCAAATTTTAGCTATGCTTATTAAAACGTTAAACTCTCCAAGGATATTTATATTCCCTAAGGTCAAAAGTTCATAATTTATCTTTGAAGGATAAATTCTATCACTGGGCTCAAGGAGGGGATGTCAAACACTTTAATCCTATTTTTACCATATTCATCACATTCAACAAAGAAAAGCAGGGAAACAAATGACCACAACCCTGCCACACATGTTAGAAACGTCAAGAAATAGAGTTTTCTCGAAATGGTGGAAGCATGCTGGGCTGCCCCCAACACCCATCGCGTACCTCCTTGTATTCAATGCTTTGAGTTCACTGCTTCCAACATAAATGTACATGTCCTATCAGAGAAGAAAAATCCACCAGGCATGGTGGGTCATGCCTATAATCCCAACACTTTGGGAGGCCGAGAAAGGAGGATGGCTTGAGGCCGGGAGTTTGAGACCAACCTGGGCAATACAGCAAGACTCTGCCTCTACAAAACAAAATTTAAAAATTAGCTGAGTGTGGTAGGACACATCTGTGGTCCCAGCTACATGGGAGGCTGATGTGGGAGGATTCCTTGAGCACAGGAGTTCAAGGCTGCAGTGAGCGATGATTGCGCCACTGCATTCCAGCCTGGACGACAGAGCCAGATCCAGTCTCTTAAAAAAAACAAAGGACTGGGACTTTAATCTCACTCAAGGAGATATGTTCAAGAGGGTAAGGATGTTTTCATAACCAAGAGTTTAAAACAAAAATTTAATTTTGCAAATTAAACCAAGCACATGGTCAAGGTGTCCGTATTCTTCCATAATGAAATCATTATATAATTTCTTAAGAGATGCATCTGAGGCTCCCCTGAGATTTTAATCAAAATAAAATAAAATAAAAACGTTAACACAGAAGCATCAACTACTCACATAACAAGGACAATTATCATAGTAGGCAGGGCCCTAAACAGAGGTGGATTTGCTACACGCAGGTGAAGCCTCAGGGCCCCTGGCCTGCACTGCCCCTTCCAGAGCCCTGGGGACCCTGTGTCCATGTGGGCTTCCAAAATGGCAGAACTACGGCACTCTTGCTCTTCCTGGCCAGGGGAAGGTGCCACTGCTGCCACCTCCCATCTCGCGTGGCCATATCCCAGCCCCAGGCCTCTTTGCCCGGGCAGCGTCATGAGCCTGCAGCCTCGTGCAGACTGCAGAGGGGAAGCTGGACAGTGCGTGAGGCCAGGTATTTCATGGACCCAGCCATCAGGAATAAACAACCACTTTCCATGACCCAGGCTAAAGGAATGACTGAATTACCTTCCTATGCAGGAAAACAGATGTGTCAGGCAACAAATTAACAATCAGGTTATTTTTCGGGATTCTGCCACATTTTCAGTTTTTTAAGATTTGCTCTGTTGTGATTTCTTTCTCATACTAAACAAGCAGTCACCCTCATACTTAATTTTGCATTCATGATTTTGTACTTTTTTCTTAAGAAGACACTCCCCCTCCCCCCAAATCCTAACTCCTCCCCCAGCACTAAACCCTGCAGAAACACACAGACTTTTCTAGTCTTCATCCTGATGCCTTTACTGAGGGGCTCTTCGGGGAGGCAGAGCCTGGTCCCTGCCTTGGATAAGATCGTCTCAATTAGTCTCACTCCAAGAACACACTCCCCCTGTACAGAAAACAAACCAGATATCATCCATGTCGACGCTTTTCCCAGATCACTGTGATTTCATGTCCCAGTTTGCCAATTCTTAGTCATCTTAGAGCTTCCAACGTACCCCGCACAGGTGGCTACAGGAGCTGCCTACGATGACTCTACTACACGTCTACACCTCGCTGGTGGGAGTTCCATCACGAGTCACGGTTGCCCATGGCAGTTAGAGGGTGTCCAGAGAAATGAGTCTTAGTCTACGGGGCGTGTCTGCACCCAGTAGCACCCTGAGTGCCCATGGGGAAACTTCTGCTTCCATCTCTTACGTGCAAGGCTGCAAATACAGCAGTAACCGGTGGGTAGCTGAGGAGAGTTGCAAGCAAAGCATAAGCCTGTTTAAGGCTTCAGTCAGCCTGGCGTGGTGGCTCACGCTTGTAATCCCAGCACTTTGGGAGGCCAAGGTGGGCAGATCACCTGAGGTGCTCAGCCTGACCAACATGGAGAAACTCTGTCTCTACTAAAAATACAAAATTAGCCAGGCGTGGTGGCACATGCCTGTAATCCCAGCTACTCCGGAGGCTGAGGCCGGAGAATCGCTTGAACCCGGGAGGCGGAGGTTGCAGAGAGCCGAGATTGCGCCATTGCACTCCAGCCTGGGCAACAAGAGTGAAACCCCGTCTCAAAAATAAATAAATCAAAGAAAGAAGGCTTCAGTCTAATTCATAAATGAGAAACATGGTGAGTTATTCAGAATGAGGACTGTTTCCAGAAACATCTCTCACCCTTGAGCTTGATGTGAGCAAGGACACTCAGCCTCTCCTACAAATACTTGCAGTCACTGGCAAGAGAAAAACAGAAACAAACAAAAAAAAGGTGTGTACATATATGTTTGCCTGTGTGTATATATGTATATACACATATATATGCATGCATGTAAGATATATGACTGTTCTTATTTTATTTTATTTTGAAGACAAGGTCTTTCTCTGTTGCCCAGGCTAGAGTGCAGTGGCCCAATCATGGCTCACTGCAGCCTCAACTTTATGGGCTCAAGTGATCCTCCCACCTCAGCCTCCTGAGTAGCTGGGACTACAGGCATGCACCACCACATCTGGCTAATTTTTGTATTTTTTGTAGATACGGGGTTTCGCCACGTTGCCCAGGCTGGTTTTGAACTCCTGACCTCAAGTGATCCACCCACCTCTGCCTCCCAAAGTGCTAGGATTATGGGCATGAGCTACCACACGTGGCCTGACTGTTTTTATTTCATACATGGAACATGACAGCAACATAAAGGTTCACACCAAGGTGCAGGAACCGCCCTGACACGCAACTCTCAGTCAAGAAGAGATCTCAGGAACCTTTGGCTGAACTCACTGTTGACACGTCTGAAGAAACTGAGGCACTAACAGCCACCCAAAAGCCGCCTAGTGGAAAGGCCAGGGCTCATGCAGCTACCCTGAATCCCAGCCCACTGCTATTCCCCGCCACAACAACCCGAGAAAAAGTCTAGGGAGACAGATGACAAAAATTAAAGCTTTAACAACTTACGGATGGTTTGAGAGGTCAAGGAGTCAGACCTTCCTGGGCTTAACTTACATGACCCTATCTGTCTTACTCTATAACCTTATGACATCAACCTGTGTGCACTATCTATAGAACCTTAAATTCTGTAAGCCTCACTCTGTAAATGAAGAGAATAATAAGATAACTATAAAACTGAAATTATATAATGCAAGTGGAGTGTGTCAGGAATATAGTCAATTCAGCAACTCTAAAATACTTAGTGAGCGCCTATCATTTGCCAGGCAGTAGTGCTAGTGTTCCAGGCACTACCTGTACAGGCAATGAACAAAACGGACAAAACCCCTGTCCCTGTGGAGTTTAAATTCCAAACTTTCTGCTGTTATTATTGTTATAGCTATTGTTATTATTATCAGATATCGGCACTTTGCAAGGGTACACTGAAAACAGAAGAATGTTACAGTTAATATTTATAAAGAACAATGAACATCATCCCTTAAACGTGTTTTATAATCTAAAAGGTGCCAATGCGACTTTGGGATATGGTTAGAAGAGGTGCACCTGACAGCTGCCCATCTTCTTGTCCAGCCCCTTCCCTCCCAGTGAGAGGCACGGGGAAGACGCAGCTACAATGTCGTGTGATTTAAAGAAAGGGGAACCTGTTAGAATTGGGTCTGCCCAAAGAACGCCGTCTACCTCCTGTGATGGCTTGTGGGAAGGTCAGGAGGAAGAACAGCTGAGATGCACACCCCTGGTCAGGTGGGGAAAGATTTGGGAGGCCCCAGCACCCTTAGGCACCTGCAGGGCTGCAGGTTGGTGGCCAGCACCCCACAAATGTTACACACGCACACTTCCTATCACACACACTTCCTATCACGCAAGCTTGTTTGTTCAGTGTGGGTGTGGAGGCGAAGTCTGAAACACAGAACCTGAAGACAGTGAAGACAGTGTCAATGCCGCAGCACAGGAGTGGGCTCCCCATCTCAGAATGGAAGAGCCGGCTGGAGAGCAGGAAGGAGCCGGACAGACGCTGGAGGAGGCAGAGGCAAAAGGCAGGTCACTGCCAAACCACAAAGAGGCATGGAGGAGGAAACGGCTGAGATGAATTGGAAAATGGAATTTTTGTTTCCCATATTCAATCCTGATAACATTTATTTCATTGCTCAATGAAATTTTTACATCCACAGGATGCATAATAAAATATTTCATATAAAGTTAATATTGATAACCACTTCAGTCTTCAAAATACTCCTGCTACACCACGAGCTCCATTACCTCAAGGACCTTCTTAGCTATTTTTCGTTGTCCTTGAACTGTCTGGAAATAAGCAAGTACTCAAAACGAGTATGTATTGGATAAATAAACCAATGAATGGGCCAGCAGTTGGAGAAATGAGCACATGAACTCCACAAGGTAGGAATCAGTCCCAGGTATTATCATTTCAATTTATAGTTGAGAAATCTAACAGTGAAAGAAAAGATGCACCCTCTCTGCAGGTATAGAGCTGGGAAGTTTTGATGTTGAGGTCAAAGCCACTGTAGGGTTCTTTACCCAATGGCATCAACGCACGACCGGCGGTCCCCCTGGAAGGTTCCGGAAAAGCAAGAATGAGCATAAGGGACCCAACGCCACATGTCAGGAAACCAAGGGGATTAAACATTTAATGTCAATATTTATTTCTTATTTACATCCCTGACTTGGTTCCGAGAAGGATTTAAGGCAGCGTGATTTATGCTCAGGAAGGCTGTGCTGATTAAACCCTCACATTCACGCGCAGGAGGTAATGCATGGAAACCTCTCACAACACGGGTGTGACACGCTGACAGCTCACAAGCACCAGGAACCCTGGGGGCTAGGGTCTACGCCTTTACTACTGGAAGGAAAAAAGAAAAACTGATGATTATTACTCATCAAAAGCAGTTTTTCAATACACAAAATCTTTCGATGCGCTGGGTCTACTGAGAAAATGAAATAAAAGGCACTGCGGTGCACCACAATATCTACAATTTATTGTAAAACCCATCTAAAATATCACGGAAACAATTCCTCCCTCGAGTGTTTTATGAACAGCAAATGGGAGGAGGAAAAATATTTTTACTGATACCCTTGAACTAAGTTTATAGAAATATGTATGTGTGAACGTGTCATATTAAACAGGAAAGTTAATAGAAATATCCAGAATGTCAGAGCATTTTTTTAATTTGAGTTGGTATCCAACCAAATACCATAAAAACACAATAATGAAGACCATCTCATATACAAAAGATGCAAAATTTAATGGGAAAAAAAAAACCCTTTCAAATAACCATGCAGAAGCCCTAGCAAAGCAGTTATTATTCCCAGAACATCACCACTATCCCATCCTCCGGAACTATGTTTATTATGACTTATTAGATTCTGGAGCAATTGTCCTCTGAAGAGCACAAAATGCTGCAAAATATTATAACTTTTAAAACGGTGCAAAAACTTTATGAGGAACACTTCTAAAGCTAAAGTATTGCTGAAAATTGCCAGAGGAGATGGCAGCGAGAGATAAGGCAGTGGATGGAAAGAAAGACAGCAGGGAAAGGAAAAGAAGGAGTTAAGGAGAGGGCCCAGGGCGGCCGCAGGGAGTAGGTGTGCAGGGAACCCACAATCCCAGTTCTGAATAAAGGGCTCCCAGGCTGCCCCGTTTCTCTCTGGCCCACAGGCTCCGGCTCCGGTCATCATGAATTCACTGGCCGTGTGGCTGTTGCCGTGCAAGATTCCCCCACACTTGCAGAATATATTTCAGCTTCTCTCTCTGTGTGTAGAGAGGAGCCCATCTAAAATTAGTATCTTCTAAATGATGGTACACGGAATATAAAGAACAAAGCCTCCAATGTGGCCCTCCATTTCAAAGAGCTCTGAAGATGGCAAAAAGGGACATCAGTATGTGTGCAAATACGAGTCACCAAAAGGGTTTGTAAAAGCATCTAAAAATCAATTAATTAATCCTCCCAAACCACTGCATAAAGACAGTCTCCCCACCCAGTGAACCGCATCCTCCACAGTGTGCAGGCCGGGCGTGCGGATGCTCACTAGAAAAAAGGCGCTGCAACGTAGACTTCGACAATACAGAGTATGCAATAGTCCTTCCAAGTGAAAAGTGTGAGGAAGCCCCACGTCACTCCTCAAAGAGGAAGGCCACTAGGAAAGGGATTATCAGACCAGCAAACAGGTGGTCTCTCTTTCAGGGTTCTGCAAACGCAGAAGCTATGAGCACTTACAGATTTCCAACATTAATCCACCAGGCTGACTCATACTATGTCCCCCTACTCCAAAAAACAAAATAAAACAAGAAACCATCCCAACACAGCTGTGCTTCTCAGACGTTAACGACTGGTGATCCACACCCAACACACATAGCATCGGCACCTGTCTTCTTATATTTCTTAAAGAGCTGACATGATTGGCAGGGTGCTCCTTTTAGTATTGTCACTATATTTATATATTCACCATGAAAATCAGCAGAAACATCCTGGAACGTTGTTAGGGGAATTTTTCAGGTTTTTCCTAAGCAAAGTGTGCCATAATACTAATTCCAAATTCCCCCCAAAGTGAGAAAAGTTTGTACTTTATAAGCCTCATGAGAATATACTGGTACGTAAAATATGTTTCCACAGTTCGATGGTTTAAAGAGATAACGGAGCAGGCTGCAGATATAACTGATATCACTTTTATATGTGAACATGGGAGAAAACTCCAAAGAGAACTCCTACGACACAGAAAACTATGACAGCAGCCCGGAGTTCCAGAGCTGCTGAGGCTGTGGCCCAGCTCATAACTGCTCCCAGGCTGCTGGACACAGGCAGGCTACCAGCCCTACAGAGACAGGGACAGGCATCCTGTGAAATGGGCTGTGCACCAATACAGACCCCCAGTCCCTTCACCACAGGCAGCCCTGAGAATTGGAAGAGTCTTCCTAACTGTGTGTGGCAAACTTAACCTGACCACAACGGACATGAGGTTACTGCCAGTCTTTCCTCACCCAAGTATTGTGACTAGTAATCCATTTATCTGTAGAAAATCTCATGTTTAAGCTGAGGATGTTGCAAAATATACAGTATATGCACTAAATTTCTTTTCAAAAATCTGAAAGTTCTGAATTCCAAAACATATCTGGCCCCAAGGATTTCAAGCAAAAGATGTGGGATCATCTTTAAAATGTGAATGAACTCGGGGCACACTCCACTTCCTTCAGGGTTTACCTGGAGTCCAGAAATAGAACTGGCACCTGAAAAGCCTAGATCAGAAAACTCTCTTTTCCAATGTGCAGAACTATCTGTTAAAAGGATGTGTTTCAGACCCTCAGAAATACCTACTAAATAAATAAGATATATATACATATCTCAATGGAAAGTTGAGAAAGACAAACCTAACTCCAAATTAAACTTATTTTAGACTTTCTAAAATACACGCAAAACATCTTACAGCTACCTGGTCTAAAAGGCCATCAGCAAAATTAAGTCCATTGAAACCATCAAATGTAAAAAGATACTAGTATACAACACATAGTCCCCTAAATTTGGCTTTATTGGTGTAAATTACCTGTGTAGACACATTAGAACTCAACTGAGAGGCAAAGTAAAATTCCTGCTTGAAAGGTTCACAAATGTGGGAAATCTAGCCTTAATTTCTAAAAAAAAGTCCGGGTGCAGTGGCTCACGCCTGTAATCCCAGCACTTTGGGAGGCTGAGGCGGGTGGATCGCCCAAGGTCAGGAGTTCGAGACCAGCCTGACAAACATGGAGAAACCCCGTCACTACTAAAAATACAAAAATTAGCCGGACATTGTGGCCTGTAATACTAGCTATTCGGGAGGCCGAGGCACGAAAATTGCTTGTAATCCTAGCTACCTGGGAGGCAGAGGTTGCAGTGAGCTAAGTTCACACCACTGCACCCCAGCCTGGGTGACAAAGCGAGATTCTGTCTCAAAAATAAATAAATAAATAAATAAATAAGGCATCACATGCCCTTATTTTCCTTCCTAGGGATAATTTTTGAAGCCCTGTGAAGATCTAAAATCGCAGAGTGGGCCAGGCATAGTGGAACACACCTGTAATCAATCCCAGCACTTTGGGAGGCCAAAGCAGGAGGATCACCCAAGTCAGGAGTTCGAGACCAGCCTGGCCAACATGGTGAAACTCTGTCTCTACTAAAAATACAAAAATTAGCCGGGTGTGGTGGCAGGTGCATGTAATCCCAGCTACTCAGGTGGCTGAGGCAGAAGAATCACTTGAACCCAGGAGGCGGAGGTTGCAGTGTGCCAAGATCATACCACTGCACTCCAGCCTGGGGACACAGCGAGACTCTGTATCAATAAATAAATAAATAAAATTGCAGAGTGCAGGCAGGAAACACTGTTTACACATTAGCCAGCAAGGCACAGGTATCTACAAATGTCTTCTCAGGGTCAACAATGCTCATGAGACTCACAATGTTCTGGTGTAGTGGATAAAAATACAAAGATCTGGGGAGAAGCTCCAGGCTAGAGAAGGACTCACACCAAGCAACTGTGGAAATGACCTCCGAAGGACCATGCCCCAGGCAGGATCACAGTGTTGTGGTAATGGGCAAAGGCAGCCTGGCTCCAGGGCCACACCAGCCTGAGCTGCCCCTGCCAGCACAGCAGCCTGAGATCTCAGCAGAGGGAGCCAGTGGGCACCACCTGGGCACCCACTCTGTGCCAGGCTTGGGGCCAGGCACCTACAGCGCCTCATCTGCCCAGAGCCTGTCAAGCCCACGCACAGTTCCCACCCTCCACCACTGGAGAGAAACTGCATCTCTTCACATGCCACCCACCGCCAACCCAAAAACACCACCGGGCTGGCCTCCAGCCTGGGATACACATTGAAAAATGCTGATATTTGGTTTTTCCCCACACGCGAACTGACAGGTCTTTTTTTAACTGGCTTATTTAAATATTATAAACAAGAGGTTCACCTCCCATCCACTGATGGCACTTACTTCTATAATCCATCCTATGCAGCTCGCATAGGGAACTTGGGTAAAATACAGCGTTGGAAGAGTATCTGTGAGTTTCCAGTCAAGAAACTGTCCACGCACTCCTTTGTTCTTATTCTTCTTGTAATAGCCAGGAAGGGCTCGCACCACTTCCACAAATCACGGGGAAGTCAGGGGAATCAGGGAAGAAAGACGACGTCTCTTTAATTTCGCACGCATGATGTTTGCAACCACTAACGTCATACCTGCGTGTGGTGACTGACAACTTTTCAGCTTGATTCAAAGCAAACAGCTGCTGGGTTGATTGCCTAGCAACTAAAAATTGATGGATGACCCTTAAGATGAATAACTACCATAAATCACCTCATTCAAACTCTCCAAGAAAAAAATTTAAAAACAATGGTTTTCATGACATTTGCTGAGCTCCATAATGTGCCGTGATAAATTTGGCCTCCTTATGGATGCACAGTTGTGGTTGCGAAAGTTGAGTCACTTCTGTTTTTGTTTCCTGTTTCCTGTATTTCCTGGCACTCAGGACCCTCCGTAAGGTGCGTTCCTAGGAACATGCTGCTCCAGCAGGGACGGCAGCTCTGGGTGCCTGTCAGTCACTCCACGACGGACAGGAGCTGCTGAATTTCACGTCACCAAACAGCTTTTAATCAGGAAACGGCAGTCCTACATCACAAAGATGGCAGGAGACCCCGTGCATTAATAACGGTTACAATACATTTAGTGTAATGATTTGACCTCGGCCAACATTATAGATGCCATGATTCACATGAATTTGATAAACTACTTCCTGTTTGTAGACATGTCATATGTTCCTAAAAGGCCAAGAATGTGCTTTTAACTTGCAAATAAACACAGACCTATAAACCATAATAGGATTGAGAGGAGGTCTTGGTATTTGTCCTCTAAAACACCCAGTATCACCACCATTATGAGCATTTCCACAAGTAGATGTATAATGATGAACAGATTATTTTCCGGATGGTATTTTCCTGTTTTTACTTAACATTCAAAAGGAGGCATGGGCAATTCCTTTCACCATCTTTCTTTGCCCCCTTTTCTTGTTACACTGGGTTTTGTTTGTTTCTTTTAGGTTAGATTGATGTTACATGGAAGGCAGCTTCCAAAAAAACCAGTCCACTGCCTGACTTGGGTTAGCACTTTGAAACCAAAAACAGCTTCCTGCTTTCTTCTTTCACCTACTATCGCCAGCACCCAGGGTCGGCACGTCATAGACCGCATGTCACAGACTGTCACACTCACCTGTCCTCGCAAGAGCCAGGGCTTCCCCAAGGAGGGGGTTCAGTCCCTCAACAAGCACCGGGAGCTCTGACTATGAGCCAAGAACCGTGCTGGGCTCTTGACGGTGGAAGGAGAACAAGATGGCCCTGCCCTTATGGAGCAGAGTGCCTACAAGGACATGAACAAGTCAGTGAGCAATCATATAGACAGAGACAGGTGCTCCGATGGGTCCCCCTGCATGGTGCGTACAGTGTGGGCCATTATACTAGAAAGCAGTTCACACCATCGGACTGGAAGCTCCCAGAGATGAGATGCATCAATCCTGGAAAGAAAGTTACTTTCGTTTAACAGACTGTACAATTCCAAGAAATCTTCTCTATTTAAAAAGCCAAAGAGGGCTTTTAGGCTCTGCAGTGCAAGCCACACTCTCTGAGCATCAAAGCTGAGGTGGGCTTTGAGGAGGGCCTGCAGGTCGGGTGGCACCCACCAGCAGCCCAGCTCACAGATTGCCCTTCGGATGGCATGTCACAAGGCTGCATGCAGGCCAGGGCAGCATGCCCAACACCTGCCCCGCCCAGGGCTGACTGTGGCCAACTCCTCACTCACTTTGAGAGCTCCTCTATCCACCATATGCAACAAAACCTCTGAAATGGAAAGATGAAATAAAACAACATTAGCAACAAATAAAATGCCTTAGGGGCCAAAGGGCCACGACCTAAGCCACTAATAGTTACCAGCAGCCCCAGGTTTCTGGTACATGAAGCATCTCGTTAGAAATAAAGTGGGATGCCCCTTGTTCCCTGGTGTCTGAGTGCATGCCTAGATTCTGGGATTCGTGCTCCTGGAAGAAAGGACAAATGCACTAGACCATCCTGCTGCACCATTTTCAAGGACTAGAGATGTGAGGACCAACCGTTGAGAGGTTCAACTTTGGATACACCATCCTGTATACCCAGCTCCCTTAGAACCAACTCCCTGCTGAGCAAATGTCAATAACGCTGCCATCCTGAAGCAAAATGAAGAAGACTGATATTAATTAGGTCGACAAGACTGCTTATATTGCATATGCTACTACCTTTAGGCACACGAGGATAACTGCGTTCTCCCCACAGCATCATGCTCCTGACACGGGAGAGCTTGGGCTTCATTTGTCTTCCTAAATATAAATGGCCGCTATCTGTAGCACTTAGGAGAGGTTAGCTGGCTTTAAATAAATAGCATCTTAACTGCTGCCCTGATAATGGTGAGCTCTGGGGTACATCTCCATTTCTAACACTATCAGGGTCCTATAAGGATGGCGACGAGGAGATTCATTTGGAAAGCCGTCTTTAAGGGACATGTGTATGGCCAGAGTCTGTTGCACCATTCACGCCTTCTCAGCATTTTTGCCTGGGCTCTGACTGCCCTTGGTAATGCCTTCCCGGGTGGAATCCACGGAACAGGACAATTGGCATGCTGTCCCTTTAAGACTGAAATGCTTGTTTCCTTGCAGTAAGAAAAGTAAATCACGCTATAGTGAGTTGAGCTTTGAAAAAAGCATCCATCCATTAAAGTTCATGGATCCACGTTTTCAGATTGTCCCTCCCCTGGCTGTGTCTCAAGTTACAGCCTTGTACAACCCAAGTCTAAATAATATTCACCATGATAAATGACACCATAACTCCGATATCCACAATCAATCTTTGCTTTAAAGATACATCCATCTTCAATAATGTTGATGGGGATTCTGCAAAATGGGGAACGTGACTGTCTTCCAGACCTCCTAACGGCGGGGGAAGGAAGCCCTGAGTGATGGCTGTCAGCCCACATCTGGCTGCAAAAATAAATTAGCCTTATGCAGACAAATGAAAGGGCTAGCTCCGCCTAGGAAACAGCCACTCCTGAGCAATGGCTAATTTATAGGACTTCTTTCTGGAAAGTTCCTGGCGAAGGCAACAGTCTCCTTCGCTATCTCTTTAAATGGTATCTGATGCTGTAAATAACTTCAGTGTGGTAGGGACTGTACGAAGTACAAAGGGGCGGGGATGAGAGAAACAATAACTTTTCTCACATTCTCACACATGATTACAATGCAAAACTCTACTCTTCAAGGGAAAAAAACATTTATTTTAGCCAAATGCTTTTTTATATTTTAACAGCATGCTCTCCTCTGGCTGATTTTTTTTCCTTTGCACTTTTTGGTGGTTTTCTAGTGGTTTGGGAATTCATATAAAAAGTAAACAATCTGGGGGCAAAAATGGCCCTTTCTCTTCCTCCTCCAAAATATCCTTTTTTAGCAACTTTTAGACTCGAACCTCATCACTGTCTTTATGCAGGCGGGAATGGGGTTACAAATTCTAGGCAACAGAGAAAAAGAAGAAACATCTATCGGGTTTAGTAGGTGGTTTCAAAAATAGCCTGGAGTAAAACACTTATTAGGCAGACTCTAAAAAAAAAAATAGAAGACCAAACTTCTGCCGCAGGAGTGGGGGACCTATGAATTTGGATACCAGGGAAACGCTTTGCTGCTGGTTCTTTATGCCTCTGACCTTGTCTCACTGACTATTACTCAGGGCTTGAATCCTTAAAGCCTGCTAGAAAGTGGGGAGATGAAGGGGGACCAGGGTCATGCTTTCTGCGGGGAAAGCCGGGACTCCATGGGGTGTCCCTACAGAGCCGGGGGCTTGTGTGTTCCTGGGCTTGGAACAATCACTCCTTTGGGTCTCAGAACCTTCCCAGGCAGGACCTCGGAGCTGCTGCAGCGGGCTGAGGTGGGGAGGGTTAATTCTGTGAAGGTTGAAGGACTTACAGTAATGCTCTGAAGACAGAAACATCACAGGCTTTCCTGGCAAGGGGCTCACAGAGGGTAGGAGGGACTGCAAAATGAACTCTCTCAGGCTTTGTCAGCGGCGTTTCCCAAGGCCCGGCCTGGCCCCTTTGATAAATGACACATGTCATTCTGTCAGGGGCTGACACTGCGGCTGGGAGGGCTGGTGATGCATGGCTCCAGGGAAAAGGAAATCAACTTTTTGGCATCGAGTGTGTCTGTGCCCTGTATGAGGATTTTGTTTCTCCAAAAGTGAAAGATAGACTTAGGATTTAAAAAAAAAAAAAAAAAGTTGAAAAACAGATTGAACGACAGCTTACACTTAACATAAATTAACTCAGTAATGGCGAAATGTGCTAGCCTGTGATAAATAAAAGCTACATTAGTCAATTATTAATCACACTCTAACTTGTAGCCAGACCCATGACTTAAATCTGGGGCCTGAGCTGCTTTACAAACAGATAAGACAGTGCCTGATAGGCGTCTTCAGAGAGCAATCAAGAAGGAATCAAAGATTTCGTGGGCTCACCAATGGGAATGAATAGAAGGTTCTAGAACCATAGAGTTGGGTGAGTGGGGAGCAAGAAACGACCAATCCTTTGCAGACACAGACTATCTACTGACTGTGAGGAAAATTAAACATAATGGCTACATCCAAATACTTTTCCCTCCCCCATCAGGACTTATTTGCTTTGAATATGCAAGACATTTGTACACTGCAAACATATGTTTATATTTGATATAGTGTTTATATTTGTAAGATTTTGCCTCGAAAATACGTTGCAGTTTTGCCCCCACACCTACTGAGTTGAATCTTTTGAATCCGATGCCTGCTAAGGGGATTTTCCTAGAGATAGCACTAATTTCCAAACTAATTGCTTAGCACAGATTTATAAATTCAGCTTCACATTTTACCAAACAAATTGACATTTGACATCCACATACACAAAAACAGGGCAAAGTGTAAACCTGCCTCTCCACCAAGCGGCTCTCTTTTGGCTCCGTTCTAAGCAACCCATCCAAAGAAAAATCAACATGGAGAAGCTACTCTCGAAAAATTTATGGCTTTGAGGTATCGCTATTCTTCATAATAAAGAACATTAAGTAAAACCCACCACCGAGATATAGTCTTGCATTAACTGCTGTCTGCTGTGCTCAGGATGGTGTGCGAGCCCACCAGCACCTCTCCTTGGGAAAACCTTTCCCCTTCAGGCTCGGAATGTGGAGGATGGTCAGCTGTCTCATTGTTGGCCCTACATGATGACGAGTTTATTTCTACGACAGTGGGGCTCTAATTTCTAGTTCTCAGAAGACCTGCTGAGGCTGTGGGGGACTTCTGATGTTCCAAAGGGCATGCTGAGGTTGTGGGGCAAGCGTACAGAGATGGGCCAGCTCACAGTCAGAAGAAAGTGGCGTGGACAGGCCATCACGCTGACACACGGACAGAAGCGGTCACATCTCCAACTCTCCCGCGAGCTCCACACCATGCTCACCTACCGCCAGACCTCACTCACAAACAGTAGGTGTTCAAGAAATTGCTGAATTCAATTCAAAATATTTAATTTTTCTTTAAAAAGGTATAGGCAAGTTTCCGGCTCCATATCCATGATTGAAGGTGCCCATGAACCCAGGAAGCACTTCCTAGAGGCCTGTGCGCCCACCATGCACGTCCACACCCAAGAACGCCTCTTGTGTAGCTTCCGCGTCCCATGTGCACTGACATGTCTCCATGTGCCTTAACATGAAAATGGCAAGAGGGCCCAGAAGTTGTTGATTTCAGCTTATTTCCAATTTTATAAGTAGAAATAAACTCAAATTTTACCAAAAGCAAATTCTCTAAGTACAACCAGCTTTTCTAAAAAAGAAAAAAAAAAAAAAAAGGACAGCTGTTGCTTCATGACAGCAACTTCCTCCAACTCAGGGGTGCTAAAGATGGGTGCAATGAATCGCGTGGTTGTAGAATAGCACGCGTTAGGAATTCTCTAATAATATAAGCCCTTTGTTTACAGAGAAGGAAACTGAGGTTTGAGAAAGAACATGGAAAAAGAAATTAATGAAAGAACAAAGACCCAGGCCTCTACCCTACATCCAATGCCCGCCGCACCCCTCCCCACCACCCTGTATCCTATACTGTGTGCAAGCATTGATTCAAAGTCAACCTTCTGAATTTAAACATGGACAATTAACAGGCAGGCTCCAAATCGAGTCCAAATGTTTAAAATAGCCGATAAAGCCAGCGGTTTCTTAGATGGCTATAAATAAGAGTATTGCGGGGGGGGGTGGATCATACATTAAAATCTGGGCTGATGTTTAAACTTCTCCCTTCCTCCAGCTGAAATATAATTTTTCTTTAGTCCATAAAAAATTCAGATAGTGTGCAGAATGTTTATATATTACCAAGGTCTCTCTTTAAAAGGTTTATACTTTTACTTTATGACCTGTCCTTGATTTGACACTTCCGCTCATCAGAAAGGGATTTATAAAATAATCCTGAAGGTGAGGAACAGACATCTGTCAGGGACTAGCTGGGTTTCACGATGCGAAATTTAAGAAGAGAAAGAAATCCTGTTAAGCTCTCTTTAGTCACCAATAGACATCAAAGGTAATAATTAAAGAAGACAGACGTCATAAAACATAAATTTATGTCTCTTTTAATAATGCACAAGCACCGTAGTGTGTAAAACATCTATTAGGTTGAAAGAACATGAAAGCGTTCCAATAAGAAAAATCTATGTTTTGTTTTGGGGTATTTTCCCTTCCTTTAAAAAAAAAAAAAGTGAGGATCTTTTTTTTTTTTTTTACAAGTTTAAACTGAAGTCTTTCAAAACCTTTGCCATCTGTGGGTACATGAACTATGAATGACCCCGAATGATTTGCACTCTGCTCAGAATCCCTTAGAAAGCACGGGAAAAAGTATCATTAAGAATGACTGATGACTGTCAGTCATGGTTGACCTCATCCAGGCTTTGGTCTCTGCCTCAGTAATAAGCTGGCCTTTATTAGTACCAACACTCCATAAAGGGGGTGTGTTTAGTCACAGGATAGTGGCCTTCTAATGCCCATTGCTTCTCTCTGGAAGATTGATTAGTGCTCATTTTTACTGCCTTCCCAGCACATGCGGGGCCAGGGCTGCAGAGAATCAGGCCTGCAAACTACAAACTCAAGTGAGGAGGTGGGAAAAGGATGCCTAGCAAGGGAGGTGGGGTGGGGAGTGGGGGACAATTTTTTTTTTTTTTAAGAAATGTCTTTCAAAACCCCAACCACAAAACCATATGTATATTCGATTCCAGGGCCTAGAGAAGACAGGCCAGGAAAGCAACTGTCTGTCGAAATGGAACTGAAGGAGCCACTTATGTGTTAACTTGTCTGAAAAACAGAAGGGGATCCTGGCCTGCAACTCCCTCTCTCTAAAATCAGCAGTTAGGAGCAAATCAATGAGGAGGCTGCCTGCAGAATTAGGCCTCATAACCAGCCTGACATCAAAATACAAAGATGTAATTATTACCCATTAAAACTGAACATGTGTGAAACTAAAAAAATCTTCCCTATACAAGCACATAAAAACCCATCCACTGCTTTTGTATTAAACTACTAAATTATTTTTAAGAAGCAATTGCTATAGAAACAGACAAACGAATTTATATATATATAATTTCCATGTATCCCTAAATCCCTTGTACCGCCTCCACTCTCGTTGAGATAACTGAGTGCCGTGAATTCCCAAGAGGAAGAACGGAGGAATAAATGTATTATTATCTTCATCATCACCCTCACACCCATCATGAGATATCAAGTACCGCAGTGCTCGGGGGCAGGGAGGTGTACACAGAATACTCCGAGCAGGTGCTCTACACAACAAATGAAGGGAAGGATCCCATGTGGATCTCCTCCATTCCAAATATGTCTATAAACAAATTTAGCTCACAGGGTGATTAATTTGCAGAGACCCTTTGGGAATAGGCCAGACTCTCAGTAGTCTAATGCCTTTAGCCAGTTACTCCCAGAAATTTAGCCAAACACCACAAGAAGATCCTACTTTCAGAAAATTGCTTGAGAACCTTGGGATTAGGTTACCATGTACACGGGCACCTACTGGATTCGAATGTGTCTCCACAAAAAATAGGGGGGTGGAGGGGGCAGTCTTTGAGAACTGGGTTTAAACATAGTCTGCCTGGAGCAAATAGTTAGCATCTCATTTTGCATAATTTAGAGTAAGCCAGAGAGGAGGAGGACGAAAGCCCCCTCCCATGATCTCAGGACAGGGTGGCTGTCACCAGCATTGAACATGAGCCCCTGGAGTACTCAAGCCCTGGACCATCCCTCGACCCCATTCCACCAGCTTCTCGGAGCTCTGCGTAGAGAGAGGAGGAGGAGTTGAGAAGAAAAAAGAGACAACGATCTTTTGTGAACATCGCAGTTTTAAGTTAGTTCTCCTTGAGAGCTTTTGAGACACTAATTTTTCCAGTTATTGAAAAGTGGGGAGAAAAGACAAGTTACAAAATCCCTCTCCGCACCTACTCTCCACCTAGGTATGAGATCCTTCCTGCTTCCTTTTTCTAAAATAAATTCTCATTATTGATTTTAAATTGACAAATAATACCAGTTCAATACCTGCTAAAAAAAAAAAAAAAAAAAAAAGTCAGGCAACTTTTCTGCTGCAAAAATAAAACACTGCAAGGTAGCACAACCCCCCTTTAACACAAGCACACAAGTCACGCCGCTACAAAACACAGACCTTTGTGCGCGGCTTCCTTTTAAAACCACCAGTGTGCTAGTTTCATTAAGAATATTAGTGTTTCATATACAGACAATGTACCAAGCACTAACAATCTGAATTACTTCCTGGCTGACTTAGAATATTTATTTCCCATTACTTTCTAGAGTTATAGCAGCTTCCCTCAATTTAAAAATTTTAAAATATATACATATATTAATCTACATACGTATGTATATATTCTCAAAGTTTGGAGGCAGTTCAAGGAGATTTGTGCACAGCACAGTAATGCTAAGGTGTTGTTTATGGTCATATTATTTGCCCGGATTTGGCTTTTCTCGATGTCAGTACCTTCCCAGGTAACAATAAAGCAAGGCAGGAGAAAACAGACATGTTTTACTGTTATTTTCATGTAGCTAAGAACTGAAGCAGGGCAGGCTCTTACAGAGTATTACACAGTTTACTTCATTAATAATAGGATGCCCCACTACTGTGACACATTCTGTACTTGAAATAAATATTAGTCACAATACTTGCGTTTTAAATCCATATATTTTAAAGCCAGCTGTAACAATGACACAGGCACCAGGGATGACTTGCCAATAAGGCATATTAACCACTTTGAAAAGAGCCTGCACTTCAGTTCAGCATTCATTGGTATGTCGTACCATTTCTTGCTATGAATCTTGCAGCTGGCTTTTAAAAACAGTAAAATGTAATAAATACAGGTTTCTGAAAAGTTCACATTCCCAAGTCAGAATGTATACTGACCTTCACTGCTGATTTAATTTATTTCATCATATGATCTTGCTGAAGATGCACTTTACTTTTAACTAAAAACTGAGGATATTTTTATAACCAAATTTTCTAAAACTCGACTCAGCCTGTGCCCATCACTTGCTCCTATAGATCCACGCCTTCGTGCCTGCTTTAAAGTGGAATTTATAAGCATGTAAGTACTTGACCTATATTTACCATATACTAGAACACACCTTTTAAAATTGCAGCTAGCAAGTTGAGGCAGAAATGCCTATATCTCAAATTTGGAAGCGCACATCGGATTCAGTATGTAGATGGCTAACGCGGGCTCTGCTGGGAGGCAGAGCCTGGGAGCAGCCTGTGCCCAGGAGCTTGGAGGGATTCTACTTGGCTATTTTCCTGCAGAATGCGCCACGATCACAAGAGTGAGGAGATCCTGCCTTATATTTTGCAGAGAAAATAAAAATGGTAAAAATCTACAATAATGTCATTGATTGTTGACTTTTTTCCTTTAAAAACACAAGACAAATCCGTGTTCACTTCGGCACAGAATTTCAGAAAGACACAATGGACATAGAAAGAAAAAAATGTCTCTCATCTAAGAA